>NC_043025.1:124946-137446 GCF_006345805.1 Octopus sinensis
CCACAAGTGGCTAAACACAGACGGGACAAACAAGGACAGACAAACGGATTAAGTCGGTAATATCGACCCTAGTGCGTAACTGGTACTTATTTAATGGACCCCGAAATGATGAAAGGCAAAGTCGACCTCGGCGGAATTTGAAGTCAGAACGTAACGGCAGATGAAATACCTATTTCTTTACTACCCACAAGGGGCTAAACACAGGGAGGACAAACAAGGACAGACAAACGGATTAAGTCGTCTGTATCGACCCCAGTGCGTAACTGGTACTTATTTAATGGATCCCGAAAGAATGATAGGCAAAGTCGACCTCGGCGAAATTTGAACCCAGAACGTAACGGCAGACGAAATACCTATTTCTTTACTACCCATAAGGGGATAAACACCGACGGGACAAACAAGGACAGACAACGGATTAAGTCGTCTGTATCGACATCAGTGCGTAACTGGTACTTATTTAATGGACCCCGAAAGGATGAAAGGCAAAGTCGACCTCTGCGGAATTTGAACCCAGAACGTAACGGCAGATGAAATACCTATTTCTTTACTACCCACAAGGGGCTAAACACAGAGAGGACAAACAAGGACAGACAAACGGATTAAGTCGTCTATATCGACCCCAGTGCGTAACTGGTACTTATTTAATGGACCCCGAAAGGTTGAAAGGCTAAGTCGACTTCTGCGGAATTTGAACTCAGAACGTAACGGCAGACGAAATACCTATTTCTTTATTACCCACAAGGGGCTAAACACAGAGGGGACAAACAAGGACAGACAAACGGATTAAGTCGGTAATATCGACCCTAGTGCGTAACTGGTACTTATTTATGACCCCGAAGGGAAAGGCAAATCGAAATCGACAAAGTCGACTCGGCGGAATTTGAACTCAGAACGTAACGGCGGCAGACGAAATACCTATTTCTTTACTACCCAGAAGGGGCTAAACACAGAGGGGACAAACAAGGACAGACAAACGGATTAAGTCGTCTATTTCGACCCAGTGCGTAACTGGTACTTATTTATGGACCCCCGAAAGAATGAAAGGCTAAGTCGACCTCGGCGGAATTTAACCCAGAAGAACGTAAAGGCAGACGAAATACTGCTAAGCATTCGCCCGGCGTGCAACGTTTCTGCCAGCTCGCGCCTTAATAAAAGCGAAATTCCCTTGTGCCTGTGACCCCTGTCCCTCAGTCTACATGGACATATTCTACCCTTTTGGAATCAGGATGTCCCAGGATTGAAACTCTGCTCTCATTTGGTTCTTGAAGATCCAGCATTGGATCTGGTTTAAAACCATTTTGGCTGCTATTTCTAGCAGGTAAAGCCACAGTGGGAAGTACAAGAGTTATGTCCCTTAGTTTAAAGTGTTACCAAGGAATTTTGTAGTTTTTTTCACTTTTTCAGTTATTAGACCTGCGGCCACGCTGGGGCACCGCATTGAAGAATTTTAATCTAGAAACTGACACCAGTTGTTATTTTTGTCTGGTAGATTTTATTGGCCTTTTATAGCGAACCGCAAAGTCACATGGAGATAAACGTAAACGACAGACACACACACAAAGCCACAATACACACACACACATACATACATACGTACATACATACATACATACATACATAATACTTACATAATACATATATACATACATACAAATATACACACATACATACATACATACATACATACATACATACATACATACATACGTACATACATACATACATACATACATACATACATACAGAAATGTGTGTATATATATACATATATATATATATATATATATTATATATATATATATCATCGTTTACGTCCGTTTTCCAAGCTAGCATGGGTTGGACGTTCGACCGTGGTCTGGGAAGCCAGGAGGCTGCACCAGCTCCAATCTGATCTTGCAGTGTCTCTACAGCTGGATGCCCTTCCTAACGCCAACCACTCTGTGAGTTTAGAGGGCGCTTCTTACGTGCCACCAGCACAGGTACCCCAGGAGGCTGGCAACGGCCACGATCGGTTGGTGCTTTTTATGTGCCCCCAGCACGAAGCCACTCAAGATGGCGTTGGCATCAGCCTCGTTGAGATGGTGTTTTGTAGTGCCACTGGCACGGGTATCACAACTACAATTTCCATTTGATTTTTATTTCGATGTTGATGTACTTGACTCAGTAGGTCTCCTCAAGCAAAGCAGGTCACCCTACGATCCAAGGTAAGCACAGTAGGCCGTCCTGCGATCCAAGGTATTTTCGATGGGTTGGGGCTGTTATGTGAAGCTGGTGCAGGAAACAGCCTCACGTTATTTGTCGTGTCCTCGCTGTCACAGCATATCTCCAGAGGTCTCGGTCTTTCGTCATTGCCTCTGTGAGGCCCAACTCTCGAAGATCAAGCTTGATCACCTTATTCCATGTCTTCCTAGGTCTACTTCTACCCCGGATACCTTCAACTGTTTGGGAGTGGCACTTCTTCGCACATCTCTCCTCATCCATCCGGAGTACATGACTATACCAGCGCAAACTTCTTTCTTGCATGCCACATCCGATGCTTGTTATGTCCAGCATTTCTCTCATATATATATATTATTTTATATATATTATATATATTCAATTCGAATCGAAATCGAATTGAACCAGCCAGGACCCCTGGTCTGGTGGTACGTAAAAGGCACTATCCGACTCGTGGCCGATGCCAGCGACGCCTCGACTGGCTTCCCTGCCGGTGGCACGTAAAATGCACCAATCCGACCGTGGCCGTTGCCAGCTCGCCTGGCACCTGTCAGGTGGCACGTAAAAAGCATCCACTACACTCTCGGAGTGGTTGGCGTTAGGAAGGCATCCAACTGTAGAAACATTGCCAGATAAGACTGGAGCCTGGTGCGCCTTCTGGCTTACCAGATCCCAGTGGAACCGTCCAACCATGCTAGCATGGAAACGGACATTAAACAATGATGATGATTTTATTTTTATTTTATCTAGTTTCATCTCACGAGCTGTGACCATGCTGGGGCACCACCATTCTGCTGGGGCACCGCCATTATATATATAGATTATAGATAGATTTATCTCTCTGTCTAAAGGAATAATATAAAAATGAATATTGTCAATTTAATTAAAAAGGTCCATAGTGTGGCTGAAGAGTGCTCTCATTTTGAAACTGATAATACTTAATCAATGTTTAATAAATGAAGTAGCATGAAACGATTGTACTACACTACCTTGGATATCCTTGTTGCTTGTATTGATTATATATATATATATATATATATATATATATATATATATATATATAATATATATATTATATATATTATATATATATATAAATATATATGGCGACTCCGGCACTCGGGCCATTCGAGGTTAGCCCGAATATAAATGTAATAAGGTGGACGTTATTTATAAGCTGATTTCTGCCACACTGACTTCAAGTATGTATTGCAGCCAATAACTTGGGCTCCTTTTATGAGCCTGGTCGCTGTTGTTTATTTTTCGTTCACCGTCCTGAATCAGAAAATGTCATTCGTAGTAGACGTTCTCTCGACACGTCATACGCGCTGACTCGGGCTCAGAAGTTACAGCCCGAGTTGTTATCAATATCGTAAAAATTAAAATTAATTCAAATACAATATTTTCTTGAAACTATAAATTTTTTTAGAGATTAATATTTAAATTCAAATCCATGAAAAGTTTCCGTCTGTAATATTCTAAAGGAAGTTATATGAAATTGTCACCCATATTATGACCCTAGTATCGATCTATTGCTTTCAATCTGTTTTAGGGTTAGTTAGGGTTAGGGTAGGTGGGGGGAAGGGTATCTTTTTTTCTTCAGAAAATGTAAATAAACCCAATCTTAAACGAGGGACATATTCATACGGCACAGAATTTTTTTTTTACCTCATAGACGTCCTTGATTGATTGAAATTGCAGAAATTGAAAAAAGAAAAAACAACAAATATCTTACATACTATAGAATTTTCTCAATAAAGCCAAGAGAAAAAGATGTTTTATAAACACATTCTACCAGTATACGAAGTTTAAATTGTTTTAGTTACGTGGAAATTACTTTAAAAAACTGCCGTTCAAACAGAAAAGATCCGGAACGAAAATTTATCCAGCAACTCGGGCTAATAGGAACAAGCCTGTAGGTGTAAAAGACAAACTGGCATCTCTTGTCAAGATTACAGCGACAGTCAGATCGCTGATGTTGCTTGTGCACTCCCCTGTCGTAATTTCATTGCTCTTACTCTGTGCATCTGTGCGCAAAGATCATTTGTGTTTTTCAGGGTTGCTTCATTTTATCTTTAACTTAGAAACGGAGAACATCGTGTTAGATGTAAAAAAAATAAGCCATTTGGGGCTAGAAATAAAGCGGGAAACGTGAAATTCTTCGAGTAGAAAATGTGTCTTATACGAAGACTGTGATGACGCCCGTGTGACGCTGATGACCTGGAATCGCCCCTGAGATATATAAATATATAATATATGGTGTGTGTGTGTGTGTGTATATTCATGAACGTATGCGCATATATATATATATATATATATATATAATATATATATATATATATATGTATATATATATGTGTGTGTGGTGTGTTGTGTTGTGTGTGTTGTGTATTCATGAACGTATGCGCGTATATAATATATATATATGTATATATATATATATATAGGTGTGTTGTGTGTATGTTTATTCATGAACGTGCGCGTATATATAATATATATAATATATATATATATGTGTGTGTGTTGTGTGTGGTGTGTATTCATGAACGTATGCGCGTGTATATATATATATATATATATATATATGTGTGTGTGTGTGTGTGTATTCATGAACGTATGCGCGTATATATATATATATATATATATATATATGTGTGTGTGTGTGTGTGGGTCCATAAAGACACACCCAATGGTTTTGATGTCACGAGTGGAAGATCTGCTTCAGCACAAGTAGCTGATTTGGTCTGAATATATATACTTTCGGAAATGGCAGACCAGTTCCCAAACATCAATAGAGGTCGATATCTTGATGATTGTTTACTTTAGCTCCAAAATGTTTCTGACCAAAAAGTACAAAAGGTTAAGAATAGTTTAGTTAAGTTGTTTTTTTGCCGTAGAATGGGCTTAGGCATTGTCTTTAGGATGATGTAACGAAAGCCATCTTTAAATGGAAAACAGTGGAAAAAACGATGACTTTTCAGTTGTTTTAATTCTTCAGTTTCTGGAAGAAAATCTCTTTGAAAGTTATTTTGGACTCGAAGGTAAGTGAATTCATTTTTGATTTTTTCGTATGACTAATGATTTTTCGATATATATCATGAACAGTTAGTTCATATGTCCGTAGCAGTCAGGTCCCTTTCGAGTGCTATTGGTAACATGTAGCCCCAACAAGCTTGCTTGGTGAGGAGGGTGTTTATTGGACACCCTGCGGGATGAAAAACAAAACCCGTCAAAGGGCGGAGGACCTCTTGAGAGTCAACGGCCATCCAATAATGTTAGCACGGTACGCAGAAATTCCGGGATGGTGTCCGGCGTGCTGAAAGACCACTGGGATTGAGGCGCCCTCACCTTTTGGTAAAGCAATCTCCTTTACCGCCAGTTGACAACCAGTGTTGGTGTGTTTACATTCCCCATAACTTTGAGGTTTGTGCAAAAGGAGACCAATAGAATAAGTCCCAGACCTTAAAAACAATTGTTCGACTAAAACCCTTCTTATCTCTCTCTCTCTCATATTCCATATGCCCCAGCATAGCCGCAGTGAAATGACTAAAGTAAAAGATAAGGTATATATATAGGAATTGAATTGAAACCCATTCCTGGTGCAGTTTTGCCTTCAGCAATGGCGACCACGGTGGAATTTGAACACAGAACGTAGCGGCAGATGAAATACCGCTAAGCATTTCGCCCGGCGTGCTAACGTTTCTGCCAGCACGCCACCTTCTTTCAGTTTCTGTCTACCAAATCCACTCCCAAGGCTGTGCTTGGTCTGGGGATGTAGTAGAAGACACTTGCCCAGGTGCCACACAGTGGGACTGACCCAGGATCATATGAGTGGGAAGCCAACTTCCCACCCCAAAGCCACACCTGCACTCATGGCTTCTAATAATTAATTAGCATTAAGAGATGCAAATTAATAAACTTTGGCCCAAACCATGACTAAAAGTTAACAAAATTCATTCAGTCTCCTTTCATCGCATCAACCATCGAATGAGAAACCATTTCGAAAGAAAGAGAAAGCGTTTTCCACTTTATTGTTTCTTTACTGTTTTTTTTTTACTTGTTGTCTTTTTAATGAACTTATCTTTTGGTATCTGAGGGTTTTGGGGGTCAACGTCCGCCACTGCCATCACCAACACCACCAGTGAAAAGTACAGAAGTACAAGTCTGATAAAATCAAATAAAACTCTGAAATAAGTGCTCCAGTATGGCCACAGTCTGATTGGAACCAGTTAAAATAAAAGGAAATGTCAGAAGTGAGTGATGTAGTCTTGACATGATCAGGTTCGGTGTGAGCATTCCGTTGTTAGAACCATGACTAATTAATTCAGAGTTCTGTATTAGTTTAAATAACTCCATGGTGTTGAAGGTGACGTGGCGGAGGAGGACGTGTTTCTGAGCTCTGTTGAGTCATTGGGGGCTTTTATGGGTTACAAGCCAAGTGAGACCATAACCTCATGGCCTATGCCAGCGGGTGTAACCAGCCTACTTATGCGTACCTTTCCTTCATTGGACACTAAACTCTGCTTGCAAAGACATGTTGAGGCTCACTGTCCAAGGCTACGACCCCCCAATGAGCGCTATGGGGGCCAGGGCTCGGCTCGGCTCGGCTATATGCAAATATAGGTGTATGTGTATATATATATATATGTATATACAAATATATGTGTATATGTGTATGTTAATACGGTTTGGATTTCTATTAACAACGACCACCTGCATGATTAGCAATAAAATAATTCGTTTTTTTGGTGGCTGGGTGTCAGAAAATTTGAACTAGTCTGCTGGGTTTAACTTTTAGATTAGTCATGCGTTGCTAAAGAGGAGGGTAATTTAGATAAATTTTATAAAGGCAGTACAGTAGGCATAGGGCCCACTTAATTCTACTACACTTGCCTCTTATATACATGGTTTAAAGAGTAATGAGAAAAGATATTCTTGGAATGGTCTGTTATTTTGAGGGACCCTTACTTCAGAGTAAATATAAATAAGTAAAGCTATGTGTTAAGGAATCCCTTCCATCCTTATTTTTTGGGGCCCAAAACTTTAAATTTACTGAGGTGATCCTTTCTGCAACCATAGGTTTTCATCTACTCTTTGAAAGGGTATAGAAATAAAAAGGTTGTAAAAAATTGTATAGGCTTACGGGAATTTGAAACCGGCGCGTTTGAATTTCTATTAACGACAACCAATTACATGTTTAAGTAATGAAATAATGTTGTTTTTCTTTTGTGGGTCTTAGAAAATTTGAATAGCATTGTCGATGCGAGTTGTGCATTGTTGTACTTGGATACAGTTATATATTTGAGATTTGTTAATTGTTGTTAATGTTGTTCTTTTTCTTCCCCATTTTTGGTGAAATAGAGAACAACGAATAGGCAGTTACGCCGCTGGCGGGCAAAAGCCTGCCAGCTGACATTCTGCGATTGAAAGAATTGGTATTGGAGCAGAAGGATTTCGGAAAGTACAAGGATTATTTAAAAAAGGGGGGACTGCCTTAGGCTGATACCCCCGGAGAAGCGATGGAAAGAGCAGAGAGGAAAATAATATACAAAATGCTGGATGTAGAAACAAAAAGAGTGGAAGTAGCAGAGGAATGCCTGAGCGAAGTGAAGGGAGTAACGACGTTTTATACTCGGGGAAGGAAGTACGGCACGGTGGGGGTCACTTCGTGAATGAGGAGGAAACGAAAAAGTACTCCACGATGCTGTTGAGATCAGCCAGGTGGGCACTTTGCAACCTAATGTGGTAAAAGAGTGGCAAGAGTACAGATAGGGAGAGTGCCACCCAAAATAGAGGAGGAATGGCTGTTGGAAGCTATCCTGTACAACTGTGAGGAGGAGACAAATTATCAAGGTGGCAAAATTGGCTGAGATAAACTGATGGGGATATAGACTGGAAATCTTGGTCCATATAACCCTGCCTGACTTGCACAAGATAGCAGAGGAGTTGGTGCTCCCTGATGACCCCGGTTGAGAATTGTGGTGGAGGGGAAGCCTCCAATATGTTATAATTGCGGTACAAGAGGACACATGAAGGCAAGGTGTCCCCAGAGACGAGGAAAGAACGGAGAACTAAGAGGTCAGAGAAGTAATAGTGGTGGAGAAAAGGGAGGAGGAAATAGGGGGCAGAAAAAGAACAAGGCGGAGTCACCGCCCAAACTAAAAAGAAGAAAGCGGTAAAAGTACAAGAGAAAAAATTAGTAGAGAAGAGACGAGTGAAAATCGAACCCCCAGAGCCAACACAAGAAGGAGAGAAGAAATAGACAAGAGGAGAAATATGAGGAGTGGAAAGGGAAGTAAGAGGGAATGGAATTGTTGAGCAAAGAAAGCAGCCGACTGAATGATGATAATTTACGATAAGATTGTGTGAATTGAGGAAAAGATTGCAAAGGTGAAGAATTTAATAAGAAGACTGGATGAAGAGGTGTTTGGTAGCGAGGAAAGAGCAGTACTGTTGGAGAGAGAGAGAGTCGAGAAATTGAGGAATTGTTTGGAACAAGAATAAGGAAAACTGGACTGTACATTTCAAAGAATCAACGAGAATGAAATTCTTTGAAAAACCAAAAGAAAAAACAAATAAGAAAGTTTTTTCTAGAATATTTGTTTACTTTAATATTTGTGTCTTTGTGAAATAGATGTTGGTTGGATTATGTTCTTCATTATCTTTGTATTAATGGCGTGGAGAAGGATGGCGTTTCCAGTGTCTTTTGTTTATTTTAACTCATAAAATTATGTGTAATTAAAATTACTTAATCCGTAAATGAAGGATTTAAAAATATCCTCCTCCCCCCTCCGCATCCACTGTATACTCCAATATAAATATGTTTAATAGGTATTCCGCCTGAAGAATTCAATGTTATATAATAATGATAAGTCATTAAAGCATCATTTGAAACATATTCAAAATTTTTGTTATTAATAACCAAATAATAGAAACCGATTGACAAGATAGACATTCAAAATAGATTTTTATAATGAACTGCTGTCAAATGTAAATAAGGAATGTTAACACAGGGATAATGACTGCGAACGATCTGCTAATTAAAGTGCAATTAGCAACATGGTGATGTTTAATTAGCAACACTCACTGGTAAAGAAAACAGGGATTACCTCCCCTTGCCTTCAACTCCATCCAAGCTGTTCCATGCATAAATACCTGCCAGTTGTTACTTGGGGATTGGACAGGATTGTTGAGAAGGATGTAGCTGAGAATGTATGAGTAGTCATTCTGGCATTCTGTGCCCAGTTCAAATCCATCAACGTCAACTTTGCTTTTTCATTATTTCAATACAACATCAGGTACTGAAAGGAACACATCATTATTTTGCACTCTCTCTTTTCTCTCTCTCTCTCTCTCTCTCTCTCTCTCTCTCTCTCTTTTTCTTTGAAAGATTTCCACTGGGTTTGACAGAGAGAGGGTTAGCTACATCATGTTTAAAATACCCAAATATGAGTGTGAGGAAGGCATCCTTATGAGTCTGACAACATAATGATGACTGAAGACACGGAATGATATGAATAGACCCCTCATCAATAGATATACCCAATACTCAATCCTATTGAACACCACAGTTATCTGTGGTAGTAAGTAAGTACATCAGATAAAAATGCTATCTGATGCGTCTACTGAAATCTAAGCAGGGTCCTGTCAAACTGTTCCTTCTATTTATTTGCACAAGCTAATAATGAACCAATGAGAGATCGTGTATGGGGGGTTAGTCTGTTAGATGTAGCAGCCACATCTGCCTCGTATCTTAAAACAAGGACATGTGAACTCACATGGTTATGGTCATTGCAAATAGGAAAAAGACAGGATGGTCACAGCTGAATGCTTTTGATCTCAGGCCTTCGCAGTCAGGGTTGACCAAGGCTAAACAGCACATTTTATTAGTAGTATTGTTGTGTTATTGTTGCTAAGGTGACGGAAATGTGAGCACATCAGGCAAAACGCTTAGTAGCATTTCTTCTGACTTTACATTCCAAATTCTGATTACCATGAACTGACTTTGCCTTTCATCCTGTTAGGGTCAGTAAAATAGGTACCACTTGAGTACTGGGGTTGATTAATGGACTATATAATTCCACTTTACCAAAATTGTTTTTATCTCATCTCATCATCATTATCATTATGGCGGCAAGTGGCAGAACCATTAGCACATTGGACAAAATGCTTAGCAGCATTTTATTCACCTTTATGTTCTGAGTTCAAATTCCACCAAGGTAGACTTGCCTTTAATCCTTTCAGGGGTCAATAAATTAACTATCAGTGAAACACTGGGGTCATGTAATTGACTAATCATCCTTCCCCAAATTCAGGCCTTCTGCTTTAGTAGAATTTATCATTATTATTAATCTATTATTATTATTATTATTCAGTAGTTTTATTTTTTAGCGTGCTTCACTTCACTACCGAGCGCAGCTCTGTGTGCCTTGGGTATGTGCTGTGATTTGTTGCGATGCTCTGATGGTTATTGTATGGAAAGTGTTCTGCGTAGGATGTGTGCAGTGCCTAGTAGTGCAATTTCTGTATGTTATTGTGTTGGTAATCCTGGTGTTTTGTTATGTATTTGTCTGAATATTTTTTTATCATGCCTAATGCCTACTATGATAGGAATTGTTTCTGTTTTCAGGTTCCACATTCTAGTTACCTCTATTTCCAGTCTTTGTATTTGAGAGTTCTCCATTTCATTTAGAGTCACGTTGTCATCTGCCGTATTGATACATCAATTAGAAAGCATTTTTTTTCTTCATGATCTCTGACAACTATCTGGTCTGTTTGGCCTTAATGGCTCTATCTGTGTGTATCGGCATATCCCAGAGTATGTTGCTTTCTCTTTTCTGTGACCTTTTCTGGTGTGGCCTATACCATCTTTTTTCTGTTGTTATTCCATAATGTTGGCATAGCTTCCAATGTATGTAGGTTCCAACTCTGTCATGTCTGTGAATATATTCCTTCTTAGCCAGACTGGGCAGCTAGAGATAATATGATTTAATGTTTCTTTCCATCTCCACATATTCTGCAGTTACTTGTAATATTTCTTTTCATTACATGTTTTTGGTAATTTCTGGTGGGGAGGCTTTGGTCTTGTGCTGCAATTAAAAATCCCTCTGTTTCTGCTTTGAGTCCTGAGCTTCTCAACCATTGCGGGGATCTTCTTTGTCTATTTCTTTGGCGTTAGTTTAGTGCAGTATTTACCATGAAGGGGCTTTTCTTGCCATCGTTTTATCATGGTTCGTTGCTGTTCTATTTTTAGTTTGGATTTCATTTGTTTTATGCTTTTGTTGTTTCTTCATCATCTTCTTCTTCTTCTTCTTTTGGGTTTATTAGGTGGTATGATTTCTTGTTTGTATTTGTCAGCTTCCTTAAATACTGAGAACAGTTTTTTGTGCTCGTGTTTTGCTGCTATCTGGATCAGTTTTCCTTCCTTCGAAGTAGTATTTTTGCAGTCCTATGGTGGTTATTTTATAGTAGTTTTCCAGCTGTATAAGGCCTCTACCACCTTCTATACGTTGTATTATAGTCTTTCTATGTCAGATTTGGGTGATGCATCCTAGATCCTGTCAGTATTTTTGTTTTTCCTATCTATTTTGGACAGTTCATTTCGTGTCCAGTTAAGGATATTGTATCTGTAACTTATAACTGGGACAGCTAAAGTGTTGATACCTATTATCTTGTTTTTAGCATTGAGCTCTGTTTTTCAGTATTGATCTAACTCGTCTATAATATTCTTTTTTATTTCTCTTTCATTGTTTGTGTTGTGTCTTATCCAGTTCATGGATTCCTAAGTATTTGTAAGTTTGGCTTTGGTCTAATTCTTTTATTCATTGGTTTTATCTAGTGTGATGTTGTTACTCTTAACTAGTTTTCCTCTTTTCATGGTTACTTTGGCGCATTTTTCTATCCAAATTTCATATCTATTTCTTTGGTAAATCCATGAACTGTCTTTAATAGTTTTCCCAGATGTTTGTCATTGCAGCGTATAGTTTTAGGTCATCCATATATAAAAGGTGCTGATCGTTTTGCCGTAACATTTATATCCGCATCCAGTTCTATTTAGCATATCAGATAGAGGTGACAGTGCCAAGCAGAAAAGGAGTGGAGAGAGCGTGTCTCCCTGGAATATTCCTCTCTAATGGGATGTCTTTGGTTTTCATGAGTCCCTCTTTTGTTTGGAGTGTAGGACTGTTTGCCATTTATTCATAGAGTGCTCTATGAATTTTATGATTGTTGGTGCTACTTTGTTAATGGTTAGTGTTTCAAGGATCCATGTGTGGGGGATGTTA
>NC_043025.1:142446-160398 GCF_006345805.1 Octopus sinensis
CCCCCGGTATTTTGACTCCGGTAATTTGACTACCAGTCAATTTCACTCCCGATATTAGAAAAAATAAAACGTGGAATAAGGATGAAATAAAAAGTCGAGTAAAACCTAAAATTATTACTAAAAGTTTCAATAAAAATGAAGGTTAGGGGCTATTGCTCATATAAAATCCATCTTATTTTCGGGACTATGTCGCTCAATACTTATCCGTTTGCTTATATCCTTTCTTTTATTTTTGTTTGGTCTCGCAGATCCCACCTCCATCAAATTCAACCTTTCTCAGCTGTGCCAAGTGTTCTTCCCTTCTCAATGCAGTAATTATCTCCATATATTCGGATGTGAACAAATTAAGGAAATTTGTAGGGCGTTGTGAAATCCCTCTAAAAGGTTATTAGTGCGAGGCATATCCGATTCTGTTTTAAAGCGGACATTCCAACTACCAATAGGAAACTAGGGAGAAGTCCTTTGTAGTCTGATTCCTTTACTTTTCACTCTTCTAAGGTACGATAATCCAAAGTAGGTCACAAGTTCTAGCAGGAGGATCATCGTCATCTACAAGATGTTCGACAATGGGAAACTAGGGAGAAGTCCTTCGTGGTCTCATTCCTTTACTTCACACTTATCATAGGTACGATAATCTAAAGTAGGTCACAAGTTCTTGCGGAAGATCATCGTCATCTACAAGATGTTCGACTCCGTCAATCTCATCATCGAGACGAAGAATTAGCAATGCTTAAAAACCTCTGATTTTAATGCTAAACTCATTATAACGATGGTATCTGTCCTTCAAGCCAAATTCACATGTTTTCTGTATATATTTTGTGATAGATGAAAAAGACAGCATGAGATGGAAGTAGTAGGAAACAGATACAATGCTATTAATAAGAGCTTTTTCAAAATCCCTCATAAAATCTTCAGGGCTCAGTCTTTGGAGTAATTCATTTAGCTTATAAAAAAGGCGGCTGTAAGTTTATTTTTGGGTGGGGGTAATGCAAACAACTGCGGAACACTGAATACCCCCACCTGAATATGATGCATGGATTTTGAAGCACATGAACAATGAGGATCTTCACCAATGTGCTGAATTATGGTATGATCTTCATCATGTATCCTAATGTGCACTCGAGCGTTACAGGACATAATTTCGAATTTCCTGTAAGTCTTAGATTCATCAGCGTTTTGTTTCTGTGCTTCATAATATGTAATTCATGTCATCCACAAGTCTCTTCCTTCCGCGGATACTGTCAAAAACGTGAGGTATGGTGTAAGTATATTTCCTTTATAAGTAACTTTTATATCCTTGTATGTTTGATAAATAATTTAACGAAGTATTTACACGAACGCACGAGGCTTCCTGTTATACGAGGTTACACGGCTCACAGCGAACTGCTGATAACTCGACAGTTCTTTATTCATAGCAAATGTTGTGACAATTCACTTTTAATCATATGGGAGTTGTCGGAATCCTTCCACAACAGTAACGAATGAGGCAAGGATGGATCACGGATAAACCTGTAAACTCTTTAAATTAAACATCCGAATGGATAACTGAAAAGGTACTTTCAGTTAACTGAATTACTCTGTAAATAAATCAATCGAATAGGTGACTGAAATGATATTTTCAGTTTACCGAATTACCTTGTATATCATCATCATCATCATCATCAGCAGCAGCAGCAGCAGCAGAAGCAGCAACAACAATAACAATAATCAGTAGAGCACTTAAAATGTGCAAACCTCCGCCGAGACAATACCAACATCCTCTCAACGATGAGCCAGAGATGATTTTTAGAATGAGAATATCTGAAATAAACTCGACTGCTCTCACAAACGAGAATACTAAAAGTGAACTCGACCGCTCTCAAAAATTAGATGGAGTAAGCAAATTAATGCTGAAAACGGCAGAATCTGCATACTTCGCCTCGATGAATGACTCTCACCTCTCTGACTCGTAAATAATTTATGGCACCAATTTATGAAAAGAAATGAGGCTCCAGAAATATATAACGCGTAACGTTATTGGACCTTCGATCAAGCGCCCGCGCAACACTCAGCTGATCACAACACAGGGTTCAATAAATGTCCAATAATTTTATGATAGTTATTTTAACCTATCTCAACAGAGTTGCGTGGTGAGCTTTCAGAAACTAACTTAATGTTTCCAAATATACAATAATAGAAATTGGTCTCGCTACACATCTATGACGTCCATATGTTCAGAATATTGCTATTGGTCAGAATTTTACTATTCGTCTAGGCATTATAGCGGAATATGCAAGGGAACAGCACTTCCCTTCTTGGAGCCCATAGCCAAGATGTGGATGTAACTAATCCAGAATTTGATTCTTCGATAAACCTTGTGCTAACCATTACGGTTTATAATCTACTAGTTCCATTTATATGTTGTGTTTGTATAGGATTCAACATCTTCGTGCAGTCACGTATTAAAGCTTGCTTGTCAGCCTGGACGTATTACAAATTGTCTGTTGTATGTCATATTTTCACAAGATTGTAAGTACTGCAACTACGTGTGACAAGCACCCAATATAGGTTAAGTGTTGTATATTGAGGTAAGGCACAGATGTGTAGATGTCTGTAGATGTGTTTTTGAACATTGTGAACCTGCAGAGTTAGATTCATAACCAGGTTGTTCGTCATAGTGCTTTTAGTATATTGGGGGTTCATCGTTGTAGAACCTATGGAGATTGTGGGCAATGGTATGGAGGAGGGGCCATATGAGGACCGAAAGGCAGAGAGAAACAGATCAAGGAGAAGTAAGTTATAGTGTGAAAAATAATGAAGAATGATTATGTTTGTGGTTCACAATGAAGAGAGAAAATATGTTAAACGAAACAGCGGAGATGAAAAACAATTATAAAAATGTTGAACGTCTTTGCTGGATTAATTCTCCACGCGCAGGGAAGCAACATGTGATATGGGAGAGAGAGAGAAGCATGGAGTGATGAGGGAAGTGTATGGGAGAGGCAAAGCTATAAGAGAGAGGAGAGAGAGAGAGAGAGAGAGAGAGAGAGAAGTAGCAAAAGAGATAGAGAGTGAGTGAAGGAGAAATGTCATGGAGACAGATGTGTTTTCTTCACTGAAAGGAGAATAGAGAAAATATGTGTTCACAGATAATAACGAAGTGAGGAAATATATATTTTAAAACCTTTTCCTTTATTTCAGTCATGAGACTGCAGCCATCCTGGAGGAGGTGGAGGGCCCCTGGAATAAGTTTTAGTCGAACGAATTGACCCTAGTACTTTTTTCTCAGTATGGTGAAAATTGCCCAAAGTGCCATGTCACACGTTGAGACCAAGAAAAAAAATCGGAATTATGCGGTTGGGAAGCAAACCTAATATTGATGGTCTCAGACGAAATATGGGGAAAATGGGCTATGAAAATGAATAGCATTATATACAGATAAATTACACAACGCAAAGGAAATAATCACACTGAATGGTTCTTATGTTGAACATGTCAAAGAGAGCTGTGTAGTACCCGTCGCACTAGACACACAGGTTAGAAAAGACAGGTCACGCTAGCATGTATAGCATTTGAGAGATTTAAGAAACAGGATCTGGAGCTTGTAGGACATCAGCCAGGGTTGCATTGATAGGTTGCACATTTTTGTTTCTCTAATCAGGGTCTAGAAACACATAAGTAAGAGGTTATTAAAATGTGTTTAAAACTAAAGAGATATTATAGTGAGACTGGCGTAATTTGTATAAGAAACGTTATTTACATGAAATAAAACAGAACTGAAGTAGTCAGATGGAAGAGGGTGAAATGGTGCGACCATCTAATTAGAAGGAAACTAAAAAATAATTCCTTATTTCAATCGATGTACCAAGACATCTAAAACCACAGGTCATGTAATAAGCAGTAGAAATGACAGAGCTGTTATGATACACGGCTACATACCTTTTAACAGCAACAAGCAGAGTATAAAAGAAGGGCGTAGCGGTGTTCCGGCTGGCAAGAGAGCGACAAATGATCCGGAAAACAGAAGAGGCTAAAAAGCACACACATACATACATACACAAGCACACACACACACACACACATACACGTACACACACACAGAAATAGACACATGGACTATTGGTTCGGTGCGTTCTGTCCACGAGAAAAACACTTCCAGTGCAGTCATCTGAGAAGAAATACCAGCAACAACCAAGGGTTAAACTTGCAACAGACTGGCATCTCTTTTAGTGGGGTGTCTTCTATCCCCGGGTGTTGAAATATGTTGGATACCGAGAGAGACTGCGGCCTAATGGGCCTGAATATCATGTAGAGAATATAACTAAGAAACTACTTCAATGAAGACTTTGAGGCGTGCGCAGTCTCGTGTTAGTGTAACATTGATGGAGTGAAAGTAGACATGAACGTGAAGAAGACGAATCTGCGTCCGGTGCTTTGATTGGAATGTAGCTGTTTGTGAAATGTTGATTACTTGAACAATGACAGTTGAAAGACCTGATAATACTAATTAGATAAATGATCGTAAATCTAATCAACATGATACATTTTGCAAGTTTTAACATTTTAGTGGAATGTTTAAAATAACAAATGGAATCAATGCCTCTTCCGGTGGTATTTGATCTTAGTCTGCGGGATTACAGTATTTCATCTAGAAAACGAACGGTAGCAACAGATCAGATTTAATCCTTTATTTAACAATTCTAAAGCTTACATTGATAACATTAAATTGGCAAGAAGATAGAATATCAATATAATTTCAAATCAGGCAATATTTTCTGTTTCAAGCCATAGTGAGGCCCTGAAACTTGTTTAAATTACATTATGGTGGATTATACAGTCTCTTGCATGCATAGTGTTGTATTGAAAGGTACAATTATAGTGTCGTTACAAGGAAAAAATATTTCATATTATATATGGAGAAAATATTATTTAATATTATATATGGAGAAAATATAATTTTATATTATACATAGAGAAAATATTATTTCATATTATATATGGAGAAAATTTTATTTTGTATTATATATGCAGAAAATATTATTTCATATTATATATGGAGAAAATATTATTTCATATTATATATGGAGAAAATATTATTTCATATTATATATGGAGAAAATATTATTTTATATTATACATGGAGAAGATATAATTTTATATTATATATTAAGAAAATATTATTTCATATTATATATGGGGAAAATATTATTTTATATTATATATGGGGAAAATTTTATTTTGTATTATATATGCAGAAAATATCGTTTTATAGCATAAAATATCATCAAAGACAATTCTTGGAGGCTCTTTTTCGATTTTCACTCAAAAGTTTGTTTCTGCTGTTCTATCCTCTGTTCCATTACCAGTACTTGAACCTGGAAACATAATGAAAAGACAAAATATAAAAGTTTAAGCACATTAATTACCGGATAGTATGAATTTGTATATATATATATATATGTTTATTTCTTACTATTTGAACTGTTAGAGCTGTTTTCGCTATGTATCCAGTGCAACCCTTAAACAAGTAAATAATATTTCCCTAAACAATAGATCAACGTATTTCAGTTTGTGACTTATTCACGAATATACCATGAATGACGATGCCTTTCATGTTACTTCAGCCAATTGGCAAGCGCTGATGGAAGGACGGTTCTGCTTTTAGACAAATACACTGTCAACACAAAGGTCACATCCTGTTTACATGTAGGAACACTTTCCTAAAATCTATCTGTACATCTTGAAAATGGCCAGCGTGTATATTTCACAGAAGACAATGCTCGAAACGTAGATCTGAATCCATGAGAAACTACTTCGACAGCGTTCTTCAAATTATGCCAATGTGATCTGTTTGCCCGAACACTGTTGTACGTAGAGATCCCCGTATACTCTACCTGGGCACACAATATATATATGCACACATATATTTATTCATTTATATATTTTTTAAATAATAAATAACATGACCATCCCGAAATATGTATGTGTATATGTATATATATTTTTACATTTTCCCGAGCAATATATAATTTGTTACGGGATTTGACTAGTAAAAATGCTTCTGTCTGTTTCGCGGCCTCTATTGTTGCATTTCCTCAATATTGACCACTACTTAGACATACTGACCGGATGCGCATAAACCTCTTTTATGCTGGAAATAGATAGACTTTATATTGATTTGGCAGTGGTAAAATGAAATGAATGGAAACGAAGTGAAAAAAATTATATCATTGTTCGGCAATGGGATGTGATTTACTCCTCTTTTATATCTCTTAGAGATGAGTTAAAGCGTATAAGCTGTGTGTGTATCTATCGATCCTAATTCAAAAGTTAATATGATCACGTCGAACAAAATGAATTTTCGCTGAGGAAAATTATTTGCAGCATTGAATAATTTTCCTGAGTGAATTAAAGAAAGTACAAGAATTGTGTGAATTTTTCTGCCCAGTAGAGTCTGCATCTTCTACTTCTATACAAAATTAGAAGAAAACATTTTTGCCCTCGGTTAATTGGTATAATTAAAAAGAACCTGAGCAAAGACAAACAGTTCCGTAGGGACAAGAAACGGAAAAGCGCAAAATAAAATGCTGATTTATTGAAATTACCCAAGCTTTGAGAAAATGTAAATAAATAGTTGTATGTGAGAGAGAGGGAGAGAGTCTGTGCGCTTGCGTGCACGCGTGGGTGTCCTAAGATATCATCCGTTGTGGTTGATGATGACGACAACGACGAAGAGGATGGTATGGTGATTGATGAAGCTAATTATGACGGTAATGGTGTTAAAAAAATGAAGAAACACGATACTTACTTTCATCAAGCAAATTCATGTTGAGCAATGCCTGGAATTTGTTCAAAACTTGGGAGATATTGCGCCGCAGTTGACTTTGAACACTTAAAGAGATTAATTGTTTTGTTTCAATTATTTCTATATTCAAATATAGCTTAGGATTGGATCATCATAGGTAAAATCACCGCATTCAGTATGGTTGAGAACAGAATTAGTGAAGGAGGCTAGAACTACAAGCGGGTGACTAAAAGTTAGTGTTAAGAACATATTCGTCCAGTACCGTGGCTTGCCCTCTTTAGCATGTAAGAAATCCACATGGTGGTCTTCCCTCCGTGTATAAGTTTTTATATACATTTTATATATATATATATATTGGTAATTTCCTGGTTGGTTTTAAATTGCGTGTTAGCCACCTTATATATTTTATAATCTTCACATTACCATTTTGTGAAATCAATCACTCATTTTTATGTCATTCTCAATGATATTGACAGGCGTGAGTTAACCTCCACCAGCCGTAATGGAGTGAGCATTGCTGATGAGTATTAACTTCCTATAAGAAATAACCATGCTAATCTAATTCATCTGGCTTACCGTGGGGAATGTTCTCCCCCCCTGCCAATGCACTATGTGTTTTTTTTTATGGCTAAGGTGTCTATGACTATAATTTAACACAATCACTGGTAAAAGTTTTCAAGACCCAACGAAAAGTTTTAGGAAAATAAAAATAAGAAATACGTTGAAATGTTACCGGTGTGTGGAATTATAAGGCACAAAAAGAAAATGGCTCTCCCCAGAAAGAATATGCTTCAACACACGAACTCATATAAAGAATCTTGCAAACCAAATCCCAAAACGAAATAGTCTATGACTAATATTTCTAATAATGCTGGTGCTCACCGCACTCTTGTCACCTTTAGTGATTGTGAATTATTTCCCTGTTGGTCTTAAAATGCTGATAGCCGCCTTGATTTATATATACACGCTCATATATATATATACATACATACATACATATATATATATATATATATATATATATAATTTATTACATTATATAAAAGGGCTTAGTAAAATAAATTACTTTGCCGCATACTGAACTCATTAGAAATAGCAGCTAAAAAAACTTTTTTAAAACTATTTCCAGTACTTAAAGAAAACCTCTCTCATATAGTGTTTGCTCAATTCAACTCACGCAAATATGGGGGTAGAGACATTAAAAAATCAAGTGCAAAGGTTATTTGAGAACGTACGTTTCAAGATTAGTCAAAATTCGACATTTCTATCATCAGCTCAGAACTCCCTGGTTTGGATTTGAAAACACTGAAAGTAGGAGCATACCCTTTCGGCTTCCTCTCGCTTCTGAAGATCTGCTCGTAACTAACAGTGCCAACAAACTCAAAAATGCAAGCGAAGAATTTCTGCTCTCCCCTTTCCACCAGCGTGGGTTAAAATCAGTAAACACTATGCTTTTTTCGGTAAAATCCGCGGCATTATATAGAGAGAAATGAATTATAATTTCAACAATTGAGGGTAAAATTAATTAATTAATCAATTTCACCAAGTATTCAGTATGCAAAGGGACCATTTAAGGCGAATTCAAATTATTACATTATATAAAAGGGCTTAGTAAAATAAATATTGTTGAAATTATAATTCATCTCTCTCTATATAATGCCGCGGATTTTACCGAAAAAAGCATAGTGTTTACTGATTTTAACCCACGCTGGTGGAAAGGGGAGAGCAGAAATTCTTCGCTTGCATTTTTGAGTTTGTTGGCACTGTTAGTTACGAGCAGATCTTCAGAAGCGAGAGGAAGCCGAAAGGGTATGCTCCTACTTTCAGTGTTTTCAAATCCAAACCAGGGAGTTCTGAGCTGTAGATAGAAATGTCGAATTTTGACTAATCTTGAAACGTACGTTCTCAAATAACCTTTGCACTTGATTTTTTAATGTCTCTACCCCCATATTTGCGTGAGTTGAATTGAGCAAACACTATATGAGAGAGGTTTTCTTTAAGTATTGGAAATAGTTTTAAAAAAGTTTTTTTAGCTGCTATTTCTAATGAGTTCAGTATGCGGCAAAGTAATTTATTTTACTAAGCCCCTTTATATAATGTAATAATTTGAATTCGCCTTAAATGGTCCCTTTGCATACTGAATACTTGGTGAAATTGATTAATTAATTAATTTTACCCTCAATTGTTGAAATTATAATTCATCTCTCTCTATATAATGCCGCGGATTTTACCGAAAAAAGCATAGTGTTTACTGATTTTAACCCACGCTGGTGGAAAGGGGAGAGCAGAAATTCTTCGCTTGCATTTTTGAGTTTGTTGGCACTGTTAGTTACGAGCAGATCTTCAGAAGCGAGAGGAAGCCGAAAGGGTATGCTCCTACTTTCAGTGTTTTCAAATCCAAACCAGGGAGTTCTGAGCTGATGATAGAAATGTCGAATTTTGACTAATCTTGAAACGTACGTTCTCAAATAACCTTTGCACTTGATTTTTTAATGTCTCTACCCCCATATTTGCGTGAGTTGAATTGAGCAAACACTATATGAGAGAGGTTTTCTTTAAGTATTGGAAATAGTTTTAAAAAAGTTTTTTTAGCTGCTATTTCTAATGAGTTCAGTATGCGGCAAAGTAATTATTTTACTAAGCCCCTTTATATAATGTAATAATTTGAATTCGCCTTAAATGGTCCCTTTGCATACTGAATACTTGGTGAAATTGATTAATTAATTAATTTTACCCTCAATTGTTGAAATTATAATTCATCTCTCTCTATATAATGCCGCGGATTTTACCGAAAAAAGCATAGTGTTTACTGATTTTAACCCACGCTGGTGGAAAGGGGAGAGCAGAAATTCTTCGCTTGCATTTTTGAGTTTGTTGGCACTGTTAGTTACGAGCAGATCTTCAGAAGCGAGAGGAAGCCGAAAGGGTATGCTCCTACTTTCAGTGTTTTCAAATCCAAACCAGGGAGTTCTGAGCTGATGATAGAAATATCGAATTTTGACTAATCTTGAAACGTACGTTCTCAAATAACCTTTGCACTTGATTTTTTAATGTCTCTACCCCCATATTTGCGTGAGTTGAATTGAGCAAACACTATATGAGAGAGGTTTTCTTTAAGTATTGGAAATAGTTTTAAAAACGTTTTTTTAGCTGCTATTTCTAATGAGTTCAGTATGCGGCAAAGTAATTTATTTTACTAAGCCCTTTTATATAATGTAATAATTTGAATTCGCCTTAAATGGTCCCTTTGCATACTGAATACTTGGTGAAATTGATTAATTAATTAATTTTACCCTCAATTGTTGAAATTATAATTCATCTCTCTCTATATAATGCCGCGGATTTTACCGAAAAAAGCATAGTGTTTACTGATTTTAACCCACGCTGGTGGAAAGGGGAGAGCAGAAATTCTTCGCTTGCATTTTTGAGTTTGTTGGCACTGTTAGTTACGAGCAGATCTTCAGAAGCGAGAGGAAGCCGAAAGGGTATGCTCCTACTTTCAGTGTTTTCAAATCCAAACCAGGGAGTTCTGAGCTGATGATAGAAATGTCGAATTTTGACTAATCTTGAAACGTACGTTCTCAAATAACCTTTGCACTTGATTTTTTAATGTCTCTACCCCCATATTTGCGTGAGTTGAATTGAGCAACACTATATGAGAGAGGTTTTCTTTAAGTATTAGAAATAGTTTTAAAAAAGTTTTTTTAGCTGCTATTTCTAATGAGTTCAGTATGCGGCAAAGTAATTTATTTTACTAAGCCCTTTTATATAATGTAATAATTTGAATTCGCCTTAAATGGTCCCTTTGCATACTGAATGCTTGGTGAAATTGATTAATTAATTAATTTTACCCTCAATTGTTGAAATTATATATATATATATATATATATATACGAGAAAGAAGCAACAAGAATGGATAGGTTTTTAGTACGATCGTTTCATACAAGGACAGGTTTTATTAAAAGTTGCAAAGATTACAGCATATAAACGAGTCCCGTACTCATCAGCTAAAATACATGTAAGTTCTCTAGACATCCTAGTGTTTGAGGCTATACTCATGAAGTAATGTAGATAATTAAACAGATTTCTAAAGTTCATTAAAGTTCTTTAAAGATGATGCATAGTCTTATCACAGAATTTTAAAAAAGTTTTGGTAGCATCACAGAGAAGGTGACCTAATCCATATGAATTTCCATAGATATGATGAGGGATTATATACTCACAGAAGACAAATTTATCCATTGTTATTAGCATTACAGAGAGGGTGAATTAATCCTTTGTATATATGCACAGATTCCAATGGTGTAGATGTAAATTTCCAGAGAAATGGAGATGAATTTCATATTCACAGGCGATAAATTTTACAATGGTTGAACACAATGAGGTAGGTACCAATCCTTGTTATATGATTAGGTGTTTGCCATATTAATCACATTACTGCTATTCACAAGAGGCTGTAGCTATTTAACTCTTAAAGGTTGAAGGGCTTACTAGATCGGCCAAGAATATTCTAGTAAGCCGATCTAGTAAGCCCTTCAACCTTTAAGAGTTAAATAGCTACAGCCTCTTGTGAATAGCAGTAATGTGATTAATATGGCAAACACCTAATCATATAACAAGGATTGGTACCTACCTCATTGTGTTCAACCATTGTAAAATTTATCGCCTGTGAATATGAAATTCATCTCCATTTCTCTGGAAATTTACATCTACACCATTGGAATCTGTGCATATATACAAAGGATTAATTCACCCTCTCTGTAATGCTAATAACAATGGATAAATTTGTCTTCTGTGAGTATATAATCCCTCATCATATCTATGGAAATTCATATGGATTAGGTCACCTTCTCTGTGATGCTACCAAAACTTTTTTAAAATTCTGTGATAAGACTATGCATCATCTTTAAAGAACTTTAATGAACTTTAGAAATCTGTTTAATTATCTACATTACTTCATGAGTATAGCCTCAAACACTAGGATGTCTAGAGAACTTACATGTATTTTAGCTGATGAGTACGGGACTCGTTTATATGCTGTAATCTTTGCAACTTTTAATAAAACCTGTCCTTGTATGAAACGATCGTACTAAAAACCTATCCATTCTTGTTGCTTCTTTCTCGCTTATAATCACCCCACATTACTGTATTGTTAAATCAGTATAGTTTTTTTTGGTGCATCTAAGTTAGGTACCATATTCAAGTAAATTTTTTAAATTAACTTGAATCTTTATTGCTCTTTGTATATATATATATATATATGCTATAAATACGTTTGTATATGTAAGTATATCGTATGTTGTATATGTATATATTTGTATTTATTTGCTTTTCTGAGTATATTCCACTGATGAAGGCAGAGCATTTCTTATGCAGAGTCAGAAATCCGGGATCTGGAATTATCCAGAAATGTTTGCTATTCTATTTTGTCTCTTCGTCTTCTCTCCTGGTGCTATATGAACATTTAATGTGGTTTTAGAGTCAAGATTTGACTGCTATTACCCTATATTATAATTTTAAATAATTGTTACCTTTGATGTTTTTTATTCCCATGCTGGCCACCTGATAAAATCGATATTTAAATATTGATCTTATCCTTCTGTGTGTGTATGTATATATATATATATATTGGTTGGCATCTTTTTTGTCTCGGGAGACAATGGAGTTGCGCATAAAATAGTCCGGCTTTTATATTTCATATCCTGATACATTTCCTGCTGTGGCTGTGTAGTCCTTTCCTGGACAAACACTCCCTCTGGCAGGTACCGCAAATGTAGCGAAGACTGTTCCTGGCTGGTTGTAATGTCATAGTTTCTTGTTGACGTCTCTTCTTTTCTTCCCATTTCTCCTCTCTCTCCCTGTCACTCCTTTGTATTCCCTCTTTTACGGTACGTCGCCATTCTCCACGGTGTCCGGCAACTGCCTCCCGACCGCTAATATTGATGTTGCAGGCCTTCATGTCCCTTTTGCAAACATCCTTGTAACGTAAGATCGGTCTACCCACAGACCTAGTACCCCTAGCAAGCTCTCCGTAGAGTATGTCCTTGGGGATTCTGCCATCTTTCATACGGCTAACATGCCCAAGCTATCTCATACGTCTTTGTGTGAGGAGTGCAAACATGCTTGGTATTCCTGCTTGCCTGAGGACATCTTTGTTGGGGATATGATTCTGCCATTTGATGCGGAGGATTTTTCGGAGGCAGCGCAGGTGAAAGATGTTTAGGTGAGGCTTGGTGGTGTTGTATAGCGTCCAAGTCTCACTTCCATACAGTAGAGTGCTGAGTACACATGCCTGGTAGATCTTCATTTTCGTGGTCTTCATCAGCTTATTGTTGTCCCAAGCCCGTTTGGAGAGTTGGGCCATCGCAGCAGCTGCCTTTCCAATGCGTATATTGAGCTCAGCGTCAAGGGATAAGTTGTAGGTGACGATAGAGCCCAGATAGGTAAACTTCTCCACCTCTTGTAATCTGTGGTCTCCAATATGTATGTTTGGGATGTCCGATGTAGCCTGACCCATGATGTTGGTCTTCTTAAGGATGATAGCTAAGCCAAAGTCGTTACATGCTTGCTCAAAACAGTCAATGAACCTTTGGAGGGCTTCTTCTGTGTGTGATACCAGAGCGGCATCATCAGCAAATAGCATCTCCTTGATCAGGACGCTTCTGATTTTGGTCTTGGCACACAGGCGCGAGAGATTGAACAGTTTCCCGTCACTTCTACTGTGCAGAAACACTCCATCATCTGATGTCTGAAAGGCTTGTGAGAGTAAGAGCGAGAAGAAGATGCCAAAAAATGTAGGAGCGAGGACACAACCTTGCTTTACCCTGTTTTTTATTTGGAAGGCGGCTGATGTTGAACCGTTGTGCTGTATGGTGCCTTGCATGTCATCATGGAAAGACTTGATGATCCTCAGCAGCTTTGGTGGACATCCGATTTTTTGGAGCAGGATTAAGAGGTCTGTTCTGCTTACCGAGTCAAAAGCCTTTGTTAGATCAATGAAGGCCATATATAATGGCATTTTCTGCTCTCTGGACTTCTCCTGAAGTTGGCGTACGGAGAATATCATATCGATAGTTGATCTGCTTCTTCTAAAGCCACACTGCGATTCCGGATAGATACGAGAAGCAAGTAGTTGTAGCCTTGCCAGGATAACGCGGGCAAAGGTCTTTCTAACAGTGCTTAGAAGAGATATACCACGGTAATTGTTACAATCACCACGGTCACCTTTGTTTTTGTAAAGCGTAATGGTGTTAGCATCCCGCATATCCTGAGGGACTGTACCCTCTTCCCAGCACTGACACAGAAGCTCATGAAGATGCCGAAGCAGGATGGGGTTTTTACCGGCTTTGATGATATCTGAGGGAGTGCCGTCTTTTCCCGGAGACTTAGTTCTTGCTAGGGAGTTAACAGCCTTGGTGAGCTCTGTTATAGATGGCGGACTGTCAAGTTCGCACATGACTGGCAAGATCTTGAGACTCTCGACGCAGCCTCAGCCACTGTACTGTAGTCTCCGTGAGTAGAGATCCTGGTAGTGCTCCACCCATCTATCCATTTGCTTGCCTTGATCCGTGCTGAGATCTCCAGAGGGGCTGACTTGGTTGCGGATGGACCGAGGGCCTTTTTCAAACCGGCATACATCCCACAGGTGTCGCCACTGTCAGCAGCTGACTGGATACTCTGACAGATTTCCTGCCAATACCCATTTGCACAGCGTCTGGCTGTCAGTTGGGTTTTATTTCGTGTCTTTCTGAGTTCTTCGAGGGACTTTGTAGAAGAATCACTCTTGTATTGCATCAGAGCTGCACGCTTTGCTTCGATAACTGGATCCAGCTCTGAGAGCCCAGCATTGAACCAATCTGGGTTTTGCCTTTCTCTCATGCCGAAAGTATCTATTGATGTTGTATACAAAGCTTCCCTGATATAGTTCCACCTACTTTCAGCAGAGGAGGTTGGGCAGCTACTGAGGGCAACTTTGATAGAAGCAGCAAAACATTTTCGCAGCGTAGGTTCCGAGGTTCTGGCAGTGTTAATGCGTGGTCGGCCCACTTTCTTGAAGCGATGGACTTTTTTAGGCAGAATCCTCACCCTACTTCTAATTAGTGAGTGGTCTGTGTCACAATCCGCGCTGTGGTAACTGCGGGTCAATACAGTAGAATTCAGAAAGGATCTCCGTGTAATGATGAGATCCAGCTGATGCCAGTGGTGAGATCTTGGATGTCTCCAAGATCCCTTGTGGGATGGCTTGTTGGTAAAGAATGTGTTTGTGATGCACAGATTGTGGTATGTACAGAATACGAGTAGTCTCTGACCATTGTCATTCATGTTGCCAATACCAAAGTGTCCAACACAAATGGGCCACGAATCATGGTCAGATCCCACGCGAGCGTTAAAATCCCCCAGAAGGTAGATATTTTCAGTCGTTGGTATATTTTCTATGACACAGTTGAGATCTTTGTAGAACTGGTACTTGGTCTCCTCTGAGCTGTAGAAAGTGGGAGCAGAGATGCTGAGTAGATGTACTGAGCCAGAAGAAGTCGAGAGGCGCAGTGAGGGGATACGCTCAGTGCCTCCTGATGGTGGTTCTATTGAGGAGAGTAATGAGTTTCTCACTGCAAAGCCAACGCCATGCTGACGAGGTTCTTCTGGATCGCTTCCTGCCAAAAGGAGGTGAAATCCTGTCTTTGAGTTTGCCGTTTGAGGGGAGACTTGTCTCCTTCAGCCCAGCAATATCTATGTTGATCCTCTTTAGTTCACGGTCAATGATGGCCGTTTTCCTTGTGTCTTCAACCCTGAGTAGATCATCAGATATTCCAGGGCACATGGTCCTAACATTCCAGCTTGCCAACCGCACAACTGGTGTTTTCTTGACTTTTAGTTGTTTGCCTGGTGCAGAGGTTGCAGGCCGCTTTTCAAGTCATACTCTTAGCTTCAAGCACCCAATGAAGCAGGCGACCTGTGGCGGGTCAGCACCTTATTGACTGGGGGCTGCCCAGCTTGAGGTTGGCAGTAGCTAACCAATAGGACACGAAGGTCCCTCCCACCGTCAGAGGTAACCCGTAGCGCCCATATTTTACGCCAATCTGAATAGATTTATCACTCGTGACTGTTACCTCCTGTGTTGTTTCTGCAGCTTTTTACAGCAGCACTGAAGTGTCCTCTCCAGTTTTGCGCAAGCCTGGGCTATAGATAAGAAAGTCCTGGGTAGCCCAATCGTCAGGTTTCCTCTCTCGACCTTGCTGATGTAGTCCAAAGGAGTGCAGTGCATTACGTTTGGCACCAGCTTGGTTGCAGGAGCTGCCGGAAGAGTGTCGAGTGGAACACTAGACCGCCTTCGGGGCTCCACTCCGGATTTCTTTGAAGGTTGTTTCCGTTCCGTAACCCTGGATAGGGGCCCATACCGGGTACTGTCAGCTGGAGCCCGGAACTCGTGTCAGGCAGGGTCGTCACTCCCTGAAGTAGTGAAGAAATTCGCTACCCACTACCTTTCCAAGTAATGTTAAATTATTATTAGATTATATATATATATATATATATATATATATATATCATAGGAGGTATGTGTGTATGTATATGCATACATATATATATATATACACAGTTCTCTCTTTATTTATATGGGTTTTGTTTGTCCTTTGTATAATAAAAATTGATATAAAACACTTAAGCATTTCGTCGAAGGTACGAATTAGTATATTGTGGGTTACAAGTTAAACACTGTTGATTATAGTGACGTATAATATACGTGCGATAAAATCGAATGTTGGAACAAAACCAAATAAATTTGAATAAATGGTTAGAAGCTTTTGCTTACCCAGGATATTCAACTCGGAATTTTCCAGTCACGGTTAAAAACTCATGCTCCATCTGCAAAAGCCGGATGTAGTATATATATATATGCAGACATTAATTCAAGAAACAAAGTTTGATTTAAAAGCTTTGAGAAGTATAAAAAAGATACAGATAAGGAAATCATTTTACATATGTATGTATTATGTGTTTAAGCTGATCAGGCTAACAAAATCGATATCACTATCTACGAAACGTATTGAGCTCACTCACTATTTAAATTGACGTTTGCATTTCTTGTATAAAAAATGCATGTGTGTGTGTGTGTGTTGTGTGTGTGTGAGTGTATGCATGTGTGCGCGTGTTCAGCGCGCGCGCGTGTGTGTGTGTTCGGAGAAAGAGAGGGCAGATATCTACTCACGGGATCTTGATATGTTCTCAGCAGGTTTTTATATTCGTTGAAAGATTTTAAAATCAAACGAAATGCGAAGGATTTGGTCCAGCCTATGGATTGATATAGAAATAATTGCTGTTTATTATAAATGAGACACACGTCATAGATGCACATAAAACCCACATACGTAGATAAAAATACACGTTCATAATCACATATACACTTAAAAATACTATAAATAAATATATATATATACGAACATACAGACTCACATATAATACATCTGCATCTACACGTATAAACATATATAAATGCATGTTTGTACACATACACAGTTCCATGTACTTATATATATATATATATATATATAGATGTGTGTGTGTTGTGTGTATATATATATATATATATTATATATATATATATATATGTATATATATGAACAATTTCATTTAGAATGGTTGATTCTCTCAATTCGATACCATATGACAAAGGCAAGAAATTCTGTCTTCTCTGCAATTCTGAGCTATTTTTCATTATTTTTTCTAAAAATACTCTAGGTAAGCACGGTTATAGAGCGAGCATACAGATGTAAGCATTGGGCAGAAACGTACATTAGTGCATATAAGTAGTCTCTATAATTATATATAATTCAAACTTTAATTATTTTTATTTAACATTCACTATGGGTATCCCTACTCTTTCTATTAGCTACTTATGACATTATATCATATAACGTTTTTTTAACAATATTAATAGCGTGCTGTCTATCACTCTACAAATCCATCATTTTTTTGCTAAAATGTCTTATTGACAAGTTTCGCGTTTTTCACCTTCCTGAAGAGAAGATTGATTGCACTTTCATTTATTCTTTTGAATAGTAACAGTGGAATTGTCGAAACATGTGTCGAAAGTAAAATATTTGATTACACCTGCGTTAAACTCCATTTATTTATTCATATATATTCAAAATATTCAACGTAAACACGAA
>NC_043025.1:160498-180498 GCF_006345805.1 Octopus sinensis
TAAGTATCGTGTTTCTTATTAATTTTATCATCATTACCGTCATAATTAGCTTCATCAATCACCAACCTCTTAGTCGTTGTCGTCATCAACCACAGTAGATGATACAAGCACACAGACTCTCTCCCCCTCTCTCTCTCTCACACACACAGCTATTTATTTACATTTTCTCAACGCTTGGATATTTTAAAAAAAAGCATTTATTTTGCGCTTTTCCGTTCTTGTCCCTACGGAACTGTTTGTCTTTGCTCAGTTTCTTTTAATTATACCAATTAACCGAGGGCAAAAATGTTTTCTTCTCTAATTTTGTATAGAAGTAGAAGATGCAGACTCTAATGGGCAGAAAAATTCAAACAATTCCAGTAATTGCTTTAATTCAAACAGGAAAACTATTTAGCTGCTGAAATATTTTCCTCAGCGAAAATTCATTTCGTACGAAGTGATCAAGTTAATTTTACATTAGGATCGATAGATACACACACAGCTCATACGATTTAAAACAGTGTCTAAGGGATATAAGAGAGGAACAAATCATATCCCATTGCCGGAAAAGGATATATTTTCACTTCGTTTCCATTCATTTCATTTTACCATCGCCAAATCAATATAACATCTACCCATTTCTAGCGTACATTAGGTTTTGCGCTTCCGGTCAGTATGTCTAAAGAGTGATCAATATATTGACGAAATTCAACACTAGAGGCCGCGAAACAGACTAGCATTCTGAGTAGTCATATCCGTAACCAGTTATATATTGCTCGAGAAATATAAATATAATATATATATATATACATATGCACACACCTCTATTTCTATTTTATTTATTGTTTTTTAAGAATATATAAGAAAATATATATAAGAAGATATATATATATATAATCTACAGATATCAAGTAGTTACGCAGTTTCAAACGGCTAAATTTAATTGAACAATACAAAAATTACATCAATTTAAATGCAATGCCATCTTCAGCTGCATAAATAATGAATTAGAATTTTAATAAGTAGGACACTTTAATGTAATTTTTCTCAAATATTTGAACAGAGCAAGAATATGGAGAAAATCATATTGTCGCCATTTTAGTTAAGAATAGACTACACTTCCAAGAATTGCATGGAGCCTGGTTGGGTCCTTGTGTTGTAAGGGATTGTAATTCATTTCTAAATCATTTATCTCTTTACAAACTACTAAATGAAAAACTAGAAATCTGTCTATTTTGAATAAATATATATGCTCTCCGTATATGTTTGCAACACTTCATGTATCATTGTCCTCAAATCAGCCAGCAGGTGGTCCAAACAATTTATTTCCAACATTAACTGCTGCTGCTGCTACTACTACTACTACTACTACTACTACTGACTTCTTTCATGTCCATATTTTGCTTCTTTTTCAGTGGTTTGTGATGAAAGCACAACATCAACTAACAATCGAGCTTTCTCTTGGCCAATGACAAAAATAGGAACTACTGCGGAGATCCCGTGTCATGGAAATGTAGCCACCAGGCATTGGTTCGTTTGTATTGATTTATTTCTACTCAAAATTTGAAGCTTTCAGCGTCATCCTATTGTGAGAGAATGTTACTTGGTAGAGCAGATAACAGCTTTATAGATTAACAAGATAGAATTAAACGTCCATCGGTTGCAATCTCTTGTCCCAGCATTTTTACATTTTATACATTATTTGATATAATTTAGCCTTGTCCTAACTATCTAGGTTTGCTTTGTCGCCAATAATATATACAAAGCTTTCATTTCATTCGTTTTTATGTTCTGAGTTCAAATTCCGCCAAGGTCGACTTTGCCTTTAATTTTTCGGTTCGATGAAATAAATACCAATTGAGCACTGGGGTTGGTGTAAACGACTTATCCCTTCCCCTGAAATTGCTGGCCTTGTGCCAAAATTTGAAACCAATATTAGACAAGGCTTTATGGTAGAGAGCTAGCGGAACCGTTACCATGCCGGACAAAATGCTTAGCAGCATTTCTTCTGACTTTACATTCTGAGATCAAATGCTACCAGGGTCGACTTTGTCTTTTACCCTTACGGGATCGATAAAATAAGTACCACTGGGGTCTATGTAATCGAACTACCCCCGCCCAAAATAGCTGCCAAAATTTGAAATCAGCATTATTCAAAGATTTAAAGATTCTTGTAAGTTCCAGAATTTCACAAAATAATTGTAGCAAAGAAAGCACATACCTAGATACAGCCAATAGAATCTATCAGTGATTCTGTTGGTTTCAGGCTAATACTATTTATTCAATTTTATGATTACTGTAGAGCTATATATCTTGCTAGTACATGATGGTCATCCTGGGATTTCACTCATCACAGACTATGTAACACGGTCTCTCTTCTCTCATTTCTACCACGTCATTCCACAGGTTAAGCATCTAAATTGTTCCTCCCAGAGGCTGAGCTTTATTATTTATTAGTTTTACAAGACCAACCTGGTGGAATCACTCAAATCTGTGCATATGTAGGAAAATATACATAAATCCATTGCTGCCGCTGTTGCTACTGATGTCTATGGTGGCGAAATATTAGCAACTAATTCCCCCATTCAACTTGAACTAACAACTTGGCTCCTTAATTCTGCATCACCTACACCGTTCCAACTAATCTTGTATTGAATAATCATAAAAACAAGAAATTATTGTAATAAAAACAGATGCAGGAATATTGTTTTTATATCTGAACTCTAGTTAGAAATATTTGACATTAGTTTTGAGGATAGGGGTCAGGAGTAAATAATAGATTTTCCCCCAAATGCAAGACACCATTTATCCTTCTTTCACTAAATTATGAGTTCAAATCACGACCAGTTCGAAGGTTTCTTATATTCCTCTGAGACTGATGAAATTCTCCTCAGAATGAATAAACTCGACTGACAATATTTAACATTTATTTTTTCAGTTCTTCCAGAACGATGGGGCATCCAGAAATGGCATCAAGTCAAAACCTGTATCACAAAGTGTTCACCGTTTACTGGTATCTGGCAAGAACCAGACATGTCTCAATGTTACAATGCAGAACAGAGCAAAGGCATTGATGATGGTGAGCGAGCAAATTATTTTTAAATGACTTTTACAGTAGTAGAAGTAGCAGGATGAGAAGAAGTAATTTTTGTGAGTGACTTTCTGTCTGTTTAAATACGACCACTCTGGTGGGGGTGGGGGTGGGGTGAGTGTGTATGTGTATGTCTTTCTATGTCTGTTCCATTATGACTGTCCTGTGTGTGTGTGTGTGTTTGTAATTACAATGATTTTTCAAAAGGTAATGCAACCTATTCTCCCGTTTGAGTCCTCCAGGAATGTGTCCATCTCGTTCAACGGCAAATCATTTGACTCATTTATGGAAACGTTATGAAAGAATTTATTACTTTGGAGAGTTGAGTTCATTATTGTAATATCGTTAAAAGCACGTTTTCGTAAACATTCTGCAGACAGGCTGAGTAGAGAGAGAAGCAGAAAAACAACAGGGATATTACTGGTACATACCTCTTTGCATACATTACGTTGGAGCGGTGGTTGTAGAATCTTCAAATATTCAATGACATACCCTACATATCTGTTTGTCATAGAATATAAGCAATTTACTTCTCTCAAATGTTATTATGGCACTGTCAAATTGAATAGATTTTCATATGCATTTAGTGATGTGATGATTTCAATTTCTCATTAGACCATTATGAAAACTTATCACTATTAATCCTTAAATTAGGCGGTAAGCTGGCAGAATCGTTAGCAGAGCGGGAGAAATGCTTTGCAGTACTTCGTCTGTCTTTACGTTCTGAGTTCAAATTCCGCCAAGATTGACTTTGCTTTTCATAATTTCTGTGTCGATAAAATAAGCGCAAGTTGAGCTCTGGGTCAATGTAATCAACTTAACCCCTACACCAAATCTGCTGGTCACGTACCAATGTCTGAAACCTGTATTATTCCGTTTATTATGTCCTTTCATTTACACGATTTTTTCATTTCATGTTCATTTCATTCATCGTTTACAGTGCCCTCTCCCCCACACACACACTCCCTCTCTCTCTCACTCACACTCACACACACACACACAGATGGAATCAAACACCACGACATGAAGGAAAAGAGAAAAAGAGAGCACTTTTGGCGAGTGAGCAAAATATTGGTTTGAAAGCTGGAAAACTGAAGTGGACAGAGAAGCTAAAGGAGATGGACAGGAAGTCAAGAAAGGTTCTAACGATGTATGGAGCCCATCATCCACGTGCAGACCTCGATCGCCGATACACGAAGAGAGCGAATGGAGAAAAGGGACTGATAAGTGTGGGAAACTGCGTGCGTTTCGAACTCGAAGGCTTACTGAGATACCGAACCCAAAGTAAGGAAACCTTGTTAGTGACAGTTAGGAATGAGGGAGTATTGAAAGCAGGAAAAACGAAGGAAGAAACACAAAAAGAAATGAAAAAGAATGGCGCAAGAAGGGAGAACACAATGAATTTCCATATAACAAAAAGTAGGTGGGGTTGGCTGATGAAAGGAATTCTAAAGAAAGAGACCGAGAACACTATATTGGCAGCGCAAGAGTAAGCTTTGGCCACAAACTGGAGGGTCGACATTAGAATGAGCAAGTGTCCAGGAACTCCCACAATGCAAGCCTCAAGGAACTCCTACAAAACCTCTGATAAAGAGAAATAATAATCAAAATAAATAAATTTGACAAAAACTAATAAGTTGCTGAAAATATGTGGAGCTCAACATCCGAAAGCAGATATCAACCGACTGTAATTAAGGAAAGACCAGACTGGGAGATGCTTAATAGCAGTAGAAGAATGTATAGAGATGGAAAAAAAAAAGCTTAGCCGAGTATTTACAATGTGGCACAGAAAAACTACTAAAGACTGAATAAAAAGGCAGGTAAAAGCAGACTTCTCTTGCTAAATTTCTAATGAAAAGGCCTGCAAGTGTGAAAAGTGCAGAAACTGTGTCCAAAAAGCCTAAATTAAGCGACGCGAGAGAGAAAAGGCCCCAGTACTTATTCTTTGTAAGCCTAGTATTTATTCTATCGGTCTCTTTTGCCGAACCGCTAAGTTACAGGGTCGTAAACACACAAGCATCGGTTGTCAAGTGATGTTGGGGGGGGGGGGCAAAAACACACACAAACATATACACACATACACACACATAGATATATATACATATACATATATACGACAGGCTTCTTTCAGTTTCCGTTTACCAAATCCACTCACAAGGTTTTGGTCGGTCCGAGGCTATAGTAGAAGACACTTTCCCAAGGTACCACGCAGGTTCTTCCTGAAATTTCAATTGAAAGCGATTCTCCTTCCAAACGCTAATATCCCTCTTCCTTGCACACATTGTATCCCTCGTACACAGGGTAATCAAATTAATAAAAACCGCTTTAGATATTTCTTTTGCGTTCTATTTTACTGTGCTTTTATTATTGTCATTTTCCTTGTAACTGTAGGCTTTTTGTTTCGAAACCCATAAAAATGGCCATTGGATGGTTTTGTGTTGCTGGAAAGGAACAATCATATTCTAATACATATGTCTGCATGTGTGGGCATGGTTGCATATATATATGTGTATATATATATATATATATATATATATATATTATATAATATATATATATGCGTATAGTAGTGGGTGTGTGGTAAGTAGATTGCTTACGAACCATATGGTCCCGGGTTCAGTCCCACTGCGTGGTACCTTGGGCAAGTGTCTTCTGCTATAACCTCAGGCCGACCAAAGCCTTGTGAGTGGATTTGGTAGACGGAAACGGAAAGAAGCCTGTCGTATATATGTATATGTATATATATCTATGTGTGTGTATGTGTGTATATGTTTGTGTCTGTTTTTATCCCCCCCTCCAACATCGCTTGACAACCGATGCTGGTGTGTTTACGACCCTGTAACTTAGCAGTTCGGCAAAAGAGACCGATAGAATAAATACTAGGCTTACAAAGAATAAGTACTGGGGTCGATTTGCTCGACTAAACGCGGTGCTCCAGCATGGCCACAGTCAAATGACTGAAACAATAAAAGAGTAAAAAGAGTAAAGAGTATATATGAATCTTTAGTCAAATATATTCAATGAGAATATTACATACTGAATATATATTGAGTGCTCTATTGTATCAAAGTGTTAATATTATTAAGGTATTTATATATTTAATGCGAGCGATTATATATATATTAATAATATTTATTATTAATATTAAGAATTCAATATCAGAAAACTTCACAGAAAGATATACACGTGTGAAAAAAAATGGTTGTATTAAAAATATATAAATAAATAAATATAAATATTTATAAAAATATATGTATATATGTATACGTATAAATATATAATGTATATGACAGTTTATAAGTTTTGAATTAAATATTTAAACCTTTTTTTACGATCGTTTCACAGAAGTGCTGTCCCTATAATGAAATCCTATATTGGATACGTGTACGTGCACATAGATGCAAATAAATGTTTCTACATGTATATTTATATGTATATATATATATATATATATATATATGTTTACTTATGTAAGTACATATGAATATAAACTTATATATAGATATATGTTACGTATGTATGCAAATGTGGGCTGATTTACATATATGTATATATAAATAGATGAGTGTATTTTTACCTTGTTAACGATTAACACGGAAAAAATAAATAAATAGTTACCAGGGTAGCAAAAATCTCACAAGTAAAGATGTTGTAACTCCTTGTTTATAAAGGTAGAAACTTCGTGTTTACGTTGAATATTTTGAATAATATATGAATAAGTAAATGGAGTTTAACGCAGGTGTAATCAAATATTTTTACTTTCGACACATGTTTCGACAATTCCACTGTTACTATTCAAAAGAATAAATGAAACAATGCAATCTTCTCTTCAGGAAGGTGAAAAAAGCGAAACTTGTCAATAAGACAGTTTAGCAAAAAATGATGGATTTGTATAGCGATAGACAGAACGCTATTAATATTGTTTAAAAAAACGTTATATGATATAACGTCATAAGTAGCTAATAGAAAGAGTAGGGATACCCATAGTGAATGTTAAATATAAAGGAAATTAAAGTTTGAATTATATATAATGATAGAGACTACTTATATGCACTAAATGTATGTTTCTGCCAATGCTTACATCTGTATGCTCGTTCTATAACCGTGTTTACTAGAGTATTTTTAGAAAAAATAATGAAAAATAGCTCAGAATTGCAGAGAAGACAGAATTTCTTGCCTTTGTCATATGGTATCGAAATTGAGAGAATCAACCATTCTAAATGAAATTGTTCATATATATACATATATATATATATATACACACACACATATATATATATATATATATATATATATATATATATATATATATAAGTACATGGAACTGTGTATGTGTACAAACATGCATTTATATATGTGTTTATACGTGTAGATGCAGATGTATTAATGTGAAGTATTTTTAAGTGTATATGTGATTATGAATGTATATTTTTATCTACGTATGTGGGTTTTATGTGCATCTATGACGTGTGTCTCATTTATAAATACAGCAATTATTTTCTATATCAATCCATAGGCTGGACCAAATCCTTCGCATTTCGTTTGATTTTAAAATCTTTCAACGAATATAAAAAACCTGCTGAGAACATATCAAGAGCCGTGAGTAGATATCTGTCCTCTCTTTCTCCGAACACACACACACGCGCGCGCGCTGAACACGCGCACACATGCATACACTCACACACACACACACACACACATGCATATTTTATACAAGAAATGCAAAACGTCAATTTAAATAGTGAGTGAGCTCAATACGTTTCGTAGATAGTGATATCGATTTTGTTAGCCTGATCAGCTTAAACACATAAATACATACATATGTAAAATGATTTCCTTATCTGTATCTTTTTATACTTCTCAAAGCTTTTAAATCAAACTTTGTTTCTTGAATTTAATGTCTGCATATATATATATATACACATCCGGCTTTTGCAGATGGAGCATGAGTTTTTAACCGTGACTGGAAAATTCCGAGTTGAATATCCTGGGTAAGCAAAAGCTTCTAACACATTTATTCAAATTTATTTTGTTTTGTTCCAAACATTCGATTTTATCGCACGTATTAGACGTCACCATAATCAACAGTGTTTTACTTGTGACCCACAATATACTAATTCGTACCTTCGACGAAACGCTTAAGTGTTTTATCAATGTTTTATTATACAAAGGACAAACAAACCCATATAAAGATAAAGAGAGAACTGTGTGTATATATATATATATATACACATACATACCTATATATATATATATATATATATATATATATATATAATCTAATAATAATTTAACATTACTTGAAAAGGTAGTGGGTAGCGAACTTCTTTACTACTTCAGGGAGTGACGACCCTGCCTGACACGAGTTCCGGGCTCAGCTGGCTCCGGCTGACAGTACCCGGTATGGGCCCCTATCCAGGGTTACGGAACGGAAACAACCTTCAAAGAAATCCGGAGTGGAGCCCCGAAGGCGGTCTAGTGTTCGACTCGACACTCTTCCGGCAGCTCCTGCAACCAAGCAGGTGCCAAACGTAATGCCCTGCACTCCTTTGGACTACATCAGCAAGGTCGAGAGAGGAAACCTGACGATTGGGCTACCCAGGACTTTCTTATCTATAGCCCAGGCTTGCGCAAACCTGGAGAGGACACTTCAGTGCTGCTGTAAAAAGCTGCAGAAACAACACAGGGGAGGTAACAGTCACGAGTGATAAGTCTATTCAGATTGGCGTAAAATATGGGCGCTACGGGTTACCTCTGACGGTGGGAGGGACTCCGTGTCCTATTGGTTAGCTACTGCCCACCTCAAGCTGGGCAGCCCCCAGTTAATAAGGTGCTGACCCGCCACAGGTCGCCTGCTTCATTGGGTGCTTGAAGCTAAAAGTATGACTTGAAAAGCGGCCTGCAACCTCTGCACCAGGCAAACAACTAAAAGTCAAGAAAACACCAGTTGTGCGGTTGGCAAGTTGGAATGTCAGGACCATGTGCCCTGGAATATCTGATGATCTACTCAGGGTTGAAGACACAAGGAAAACGGCCATCATTGACCGTGAACTAAAGAGGCTCAACATAGATATTGCTGGGCTGCAGGAGACAAGTCTCCCCTCGAACGGCAAACTCAAAGAGCAGGATTTCACCTCCTTTTGGCAGGAAGCGATCCAGAAGAACCTCGTCAGCATGGCGTTGGCTTTTAGTGAGAAACTAATTACTCTCCTCAATAGAACCACCATCAGGAGGCACTGAGCGTATCCCCTCACTGCGCCATTCGACTTCTTCTGGCTCAGTACATCTACTCAGCATCTCTACTCTCACTCTCTATAGCTCAGAGGAGACCAAGAACCAGTTCTACAAAGATCTCAACTGTGTCATAGAAAATATACCAACGACTGAAAATATCTACCTTCTGGGGGATTTTAACGCTCGCGTGGGATCTGACCATGATTCGTGGCCCATTTGTGTTGGACACTTTGGTATTGGCAACATGAATGACAATGGTCAGAGACTACTCGTATTCTGCACATACCACAACCTGTGCATCACAAACACATTCTTTACCAACAAGCCTTTCCACAAGGCATCTTGGAGACATCCAAGATCTCACCACTGCATCAGCTGGATCTCATCATTACACGGAGATCCTTTCTGAATTCTACTCTATTGACCCGCAGTTACCACAGCGCGGATTGTGACACAGACCACTCACTAATTAGAAGTAGGGTGAGGATTCTGCCTAAAAAAGTCCATCGCTTCAAGAAAGTGGGCCGACCACGCATTAACACTGCCAGAACCTCGGAACCTACACTGCGAAAATGTTTTGCTGCTTCTATCAAAGTTGCCCTCAGTAGCTGCCCAACCTCCTCTGCTGAAAGTAGGTGGAACTATATCAGGGAAGCTTTGTATACGACATCAATAGATACTTTCGGCATGAGAGAAAGGCAAAACCCAGATTGGTTCAATGCTGGGCTCTCAGAGCTGGAGCCAGTTATCGAAGCAAAGCGTGCAGCTCTGATGCAATACAAGAGTGATTCTTCTACAAAGTCACTCGAAGAACTCAGAAAGGCACGAAATAAAACCCAACTGACAGCCAGACGCTGTGCAAATGGGTATTGGCAGGAAATCTGTCAGAGTATCCAGTCAGCTGCTGACAGTGGCGACACCTGTGGGATGTATGCCGGTTTGAAGAAGGCCCTCGGTCCATCCGCAACCAAGTCAGCCCCTCTGGAGATCTCATCACGGATCAAGGCAAGCAAATGGATAGATGGGTGGAGCACTACCAGGATCTCTACTCACGGGAGACTACAGTGGCTGAGGCTGCAGTCGAGAGTGTCAAGATCTTGCCAGTCATGTGCGAACCTGACAGTCCGCCATCTATAGCAGAGCTCACCAAGGCTCTTGACTCCCTAGCAAGAACTAAGTCTCCGGGAAAAGACGGCATCCCCTCAGATATCATCAAAGCCGGTAAAAACCCCATCCTGCTTCGGCATCTTCATGAGCTTCTGTGTCAGTGCTGGGAAGAGGGTACAGTCCCTCAGGATATGCGGGATGCTAACACCATTACGCTTTACAAAAACAAAGGTGACCGTGGTGATTGTAACAATTACCGTGGTATATCTCTTCTAAGCACTGTTAGAAAGACCTTTGCCCGCGTTATCCTGGTAAGGCTACGACTACTTGCTCCTCGTATCTATCCGGAATCGCAGTGTGGCTTTAGAAGAAGCAGATCAACTATCGATATGATATTCTCCGTACGCCAACTTCAGGAGAAGTCCAGAGAGCAGAAAATGCCATTATATATGGCCTTCATTGATATAAAAAAGGCTTTTGACTCGGTAAGCAGAACAGGCCTCTTCATCCTGCTCCAAAAAATCGGATGTCCACCAAAGCTGCTGAGGATCATCAAGTCTTTCCATGATGACATGCAAGGCACCTTACAGCACAACGGTTCAACATCAGCCGCCTTCCAAATAAAAAACGGGGTAAAGCAAGGTTGTGTCCTCGCTCCTACATTGTTTGGCATCTTCTTCTCGCTCTTACTCTCACAAGCCTTTCAGACATCAGATGATGGAGTGTTTCTGCACAGTAGAAGTGACGGGAAACTGTTCAATCTCTCGCGCCTGTGTGCCAAGACCAAAATCAGAAACGTCCTGATCAAGGAGATGTTATTTGCTGATGATGCCGCTCTGGTATCACACACAGAAGAAGCCCTCCAAAGGTTCATTGACTGTTTTGAGGAAGCATGTAACGACTTTGGCTTAGCTATCAGCCTTAAGAAGACCAACATCATGGGTCAGGCTACATCGGACATCCCAAACATACATATTGGAGACCACAGATTACAAGAGGTGGAGAAGTTTACCTATCTGGGCTCTATCGTCACCTACAACCTATCCCTTGACGCTGAGCTCAATATACGCATTGGAAAGGCAGCTGCTGCGATGGCCCAACTCTCCAAACGGGCTTGGGACAACAATAAGCTGATGAAGACCACGAAAATGAAGATCTACCAGGCATGTGTACTCAGCACTCTACTGTATGGAAGTGAGACTTGCACGCTATACACACACAAGAGCCTCACCTAAACATCTTTCACCTGCGCTGCCTCCGAAAAATCCTCCGCATCAAATGGCAGAATCATATCCCCAACAAAGATGTCCTCAGGCAAGCAGGAATACCAAGCATGTTTGCACTCCTCACACAAAGACGTATGAGATAGCTTGGGCATGTTAGCCGTATGAAAGATGGCAGAATCCCCAAGGACATACTCTACGGAGAGCTTGCTAGCGGTACCAGGTCTGTGGGTAGACCGATCTTACGTTACAAGGATGTTTGCAAAAGGGACATGAAGGCCTGCAACATCAACATTAGCGGTTGGGAGGCAGTTGCCGGCAACCGTGGAGAATGGCGACGTACCGTAAAAGAGGGAATACAAAGGAGTGACAGAGAGAGAGAGGAGAAATGGAAAGAAAAGAAGAGACGTAAACAAGAAACTATGACATTACAACCAGCCAGGAACAGTCTTCGCTACATTTGCGGTACCTGCCAGAGGGAGTGTTTGTCCAGGATAGGACTACACAGCCACAGCAGGAAATGTATCAGGATATGAAATATAAAAGCCGGACTGGACTATTTTATGCGCAACTCCATTGTCTCCCGAGACAAAAAGGATGCCAACCAATATATATATATATATATATATACATACACACACAGAAGGATAAGATCAATATTTAAATATCGATTTTATCAGGTAGCCAGCATGGGAATAAAAAACATCAAAGGTAACAATTATTTACAATTATAATATAGGGTAATAGCAGTCAAATCTTGACTGTAAAACCACATTAAATGTTCATATAGCACCAGGAGAGAAGACGAAGAGACAAAATAGAATAGCAAACATTTCTGGATAATTCCAGATCCCGGATTTCTGACTCTGCATAAGAAATGCTCTGCCTTCATCAGTGGAATATACTCAGAAAAGCAAATAAATACAAATATAACATATACACATACGATATACTTACATAACGAACGATTTATAATATATATATATAATATATATATATATATATATATATATATATTATATAGAGGGCATTATTACACATAAATGCCTCACACTAAGAGGGACATAAGTCATTTCTACCAAAAATTTCACTAATCATACCCAATGCAGTTTTTCAAAGCAAGACATTTAAAAAATGAATTTAGTCCTATATCACCTGTGATTTCGCACTCACCGCATCAAAATTTGCGTCCATGCTCATCGGTAGAACTGATTCTGAACACATCATAAATAAACTACCAGCACTGTCGAAGTCGAACAGCCAACTGCTCTTTCTAACGAAGCACATGGAGAAGTTTATAAATCATATATCCGGTAAATGGCGGGCTTTTTCGAACTGCATTTCGGGTAGGAAAAGTTTTTTCGGAATAAATTTAACAATTAAGGATAACTTATTGGGTATGATTAGTGAAATTTTGGTAGAAAGACTTATGTCCCTCTTAGTGTGAGGCATTTATGTGTAATAATGCCCTCTATATAATATAAATTAATATGTTCAAAGGAAAAAATTATTTTCGAATTTTTTCTCTGATGAGGTTTTTCACGCTATCTACCTGATAATTTCTTGTTAAGATTCCTTATTAAGAAGTTATCCTTAATTGTTAAATTTTTATATATATATATATATATATATATATATATATGAGCGTGTATATATAAATCAAGGCGGCTATCAGCATTTTAAGACCAACAGGGAAATAATTCACAGTCACTAAAGGTGACAAGAGTGCAGTGAGCACCAGCATTATTAGAAATATTAGTTATAGACTATTTCGTTTTGGGATTTGGTTTGCAAGATTCTTTATATGAGTTCGTGTGTTGAAGCATATTCTTTCGGGGATAGCCATTTTCTTTTTGTGCCTTATAATTCCACACACTCACCGGTAACATTTCAACGTATTTCTTATATTTATTTTCCTAAAACTTTTCGTTGAGTCTTGCAAACTTTTACCAGTGATTGTGTTAAATTATAGTCATAGACACCTTAGCCATAAAAACACATGGTACATTGACAGGGGGGGACAACATTCCCTACGGTAAGCCAGATGGATTAGATTAGCATGGTAATTTCTTATAAGAAGTTAATACTCATCAGCAATGCTCACTCCATTACGGCTGATAGAGGCTAAATTCCGCCTGTCAATATCATTGAGAATGACATAAAAATGAGTGATTGATTTCACAAAATGGCAATGTGAAGATTATAAAATAATTAAGGTGGCTAACACGCAATTTAAAACCAACCAGGTAATTACATAAATATATTATATATATATATATATATATATATATATATATATATTAAACTACAGTATATATATATATATATATATATATATATATGTAGATATATATATATATATATATGTGATACGTTTATAAAGATTTATACACGGAGGGAAGACCACCATGTGGATTTCTTACATGCTAAGGAGGGCAACCACGGTACTGGACGAATATGTTCTTAACACTAACTTTTAGTCACCCGCTTGTAGTTCTAGCCTTCTTCACTAATTCTGTTCTCAACCATACTGAATGCGGTTATTTTACCTATGATGATCCAATCCTAAGCTATATTTGAATATAAAAATAATTGAAACAAAACAATTAATCTCTTTAAGTGTTCAAAGTCAACCGCGGCGCAATATCTCCCAAGTTTTGAACAAATTCCAGGCATTGCTCAACATGAATTTGCTTGATGAAAGTAAGTATCGTGTTTCTTCATTTTTCTAACACCATTACCGTCATAATTAGCTTCATCAATCACCATACCATCCTCTTCGTCGTTGTCGTCATCATCAACCACAACGGATGATACCTTAGGACACCCACGCGTGCACGCAAGCGCACAGACTCCCTCCCTCTCTCTCATACATACAACTATTTATTTACATTTTCTCAAAGCTTGGGTAATTTCAATAAATCAGCATTTTATTTTGCGCTTTTCCGTTTCTTGTCCCTACGGAACGGTTGTCTTGCTCAGTTTCTTTTTATTATAGCAATTAACCGAGGGCAAAAATGTTTTCTTCGTATTTTGTATAGAAGTAGAAGATGCAGACTCTACTGGGCAGAATAATTCACACAATTCCAGTACTTTCTTTAATTCACTCAGGAAAATTATTCAATGTTGCAAATAATTTTCGTCATCGAAAATTCAGTTTGTTCGAAGTGATCATATTAATTTTTGAATTAGGATCGATAGATACACACACAGCTTATACGCTTTAACTCATCTCTAAGAGATATAAAAGAGGAATAAATCACATCCCATTGCCGAACAATGATATAATTTTTTTCTCTTCGTTTCCATTCATTTCATTTTACCACTGCCAAATCAATATAAAGTCTATCTATTTCCAGCATAAAAGAGGTTTATGCGCATCCGGTCAGTATGTCTAAGTAGTGGTCAATATTGAGGAAATGCAACAATAGAGGCCGCGAAACAGACAATAGCATTTTTACTAGTCAAATCCCGTAACAAATTATATATTGCTCGGGAAAATGTAAAAATATATATACATATACACATACATATTTCGGGATGGTCATGTTATTTATTATTTTTAAAAAATATATAAATGAATAAATATATGTGTGCATATATATATTGTGTGCCCAGGTAGAGTATACGGGGATCTCTACGTACAACAGTGTTCGGGCAAACAGATCACATTGGCATAATTTGAAGAAAGCTGTCAAAGTAGTTTCTCATGGATTCAGATCTACGTTTCGAGCATTGTCTTCTGTGAAATATACACGCTGGCCATTTTCAAGATGTACAGATAGATTTTAGGAAAGTGTTCCTACATGTAAACAGGATCTGACCTTTGTGTTGACAGTGTATTTGTCTAAAAGCAGAACCGTCCTTCCATCAGCGCTTGTCAATTGACTGAAGTAACATGAAAGGCATCGTCATTCATGGTATATTCGTGAATAAGTCACAAACTGAAATACGTTATCTATTTTTTAGGGAAATATTATTTACTTGTTTAAGGGTTGTACTGGATACATAGCGAAAACAGCTCTAACAGTTCAAATAGTAAGAAGTATACCTATATATGTATATACAAATTAATACTATCCGGTAATTAATGTGCTTAAACTTTTATATTTTGTCCTTTCATTATGTTTCCAGGTTCAAGTACTGGTAATGGAACAGAGGATAGAACAGCAGAAACAAACTTTTGAGTGAAAATCGAAAAAGAGCCTCCAAGAATCGTCTTTGATGATATTTTATGCTATAAAACGATATTTTCTGCATATATAATACAAAATAAAATTTTCTCCATATATAATATGAAATAATATTTTCTTCATATATAATATGAAATAATATTTTCTTAATATATAATATAAAATTATATTTTCTCCATATATAATATGAAATAATATTTTCTCCATATATAATATGAAATAATATTTTCTTAATATATAATATAAAATTATATTTTCTCCATATATGATATAAAATAATATTTTCTGCATATATAATACAAAATAATATTTTCTCCATATATAATACAAAACAAATTTTCTCCATATATAATATAAAATAATATTTTCTCCATATATAATATAAAATAATATTTTCTCCATATATAATATAAAATATTCTTTCCTTGTAACGACACTATAATTATACGTTTCAATACAACACTATGCATGCAAGAGACTGTATAATCCACCATGATGTAATTTAAACGAGTTTCAGGGCCTCAGTATGGTTTGAAAGAGAAAATATTGCTTGATTTGAAATTATATTGATATTCTATCTTCTTGCCAATTTAATGTTATCAATGTAAGCTTTAGAATTGTTAAATAAAGGATTAAATCTGATCTGTTGCTACCGTTCGTTTTCTAGATGAAATACTGTAATATCGCAGACTAAGATCAAATACCACCGGAAGAGGCATTGATTCCATTTGTTATTTTAAACATTCCACTAAAATGTTAAAACTTGCAAAATGTATCATGTTGATTAGATTTACGATCATTTATCTAATTAGTATTATCAGGTCATTCAACTGTCATTGTTCAAGTAATCAACATTTCACAAACAGCTACATTCCAATCAAAGCACCGGACGTAGATTCGTCTTCTTCACGTTCATGTCTACTTTCACTCCATCAATGTTACACTAACACGAGACTGCGCACGCCTCAATGTCTTCATTGAAGTAGTTTCTTAGTTATATTCTCTACATGATATTCAGGCCCATTAGGCCGCAGTCTCTCTCGGTATCCAACATATTCCAACACCCGGGGATAGAAGACACCCCACTAAAAGAGATGCCAGTCTGTTGCAAGTTTAACCCTTGGTTGTTGCTGGTATTTCTTCTCAGATGACTGCACTGGAAGTGATTTTCTCGTGGACAGAACGCACCGAACCAATAGTCCATGTGTCTATTTCTGTGTGAGTGTGTGTGTGTGTATGTGTGTGCGTGTATGTGTGTGCGTGCGTGCGTGTGTATGTATGTGTGTGCTTTTTAGCCTCTTCTGTTTTCCGGGTCATTGGTCGCTCTCTTGCCAGCCGGAACACCGCTACGCCCTTCTTTTATGCTCTGCTTGTTGCTGTTAAATGATATGCAGCCGTTTATCGTAACAACTCTGTCATTTCTACTACTTATAACATGGCCTGTGGTTTTAGATGTCTTGGTACATCGATTGAAATAAGGAATTATTTTTTAGTTTCCTTCTAATTAGATGGTCGCACCATTTCGCCCTCTTCCATCTGACTACTTCAGTTCTGTTTTATTTCATGTAAATAACGTTTCTTATACAAATTACGCCAGTCTCACTATAATATCTCTTTAGTTTTAAACACATTTTAATAACCACTTACGTATGTGTTTCTAGACCCTGATTAGAGAAACAAAAATGTGCAACCTATCAATGCAACCCTGGCTGATGTCCTACAAGCTCCAGATCCTGTTTCTTAAATCTCTCAAATGCTATACATGCTAGCGTGACCTGTCTTTTCTAACCTGTGTGTCTAGTGCGACGGGTACTACACAGCTCTCTTTGACATGTTCAACATAAGAACCATTCAGTGTGATTATTTCCTTTGCGTTGTGTAATTAATCTGTATATAATGCTATTCATTTTCATAGCCCATTTTCCCCATATTTCGTCTGAGACCATCAATATTAGGTTTGCTTCCCAACCGCATAATTCCGATTTTTTTTTCTTGGTCTCAACGTGTGACATGGCACTTTGGGCAATTTTCACCATACTGAGAAAAAAGTACTATGGTCAATTCGTTCGACTAAAACTTATTCCAGGGGCCCTCCACCTCCTCCAGCATGGCTGCAGTCTCATGACTGAAATAAAGGAAAAAGTTTTAAAATATATATTTCCTCACTTCGTTATTATCTGTGAACACATATTTTCTCTATCTCCTTTCAGTGAAGAAAAACACATCTGTCTCCATGACATTTCTCCTTCACTCACTCTCTATCTCTTTTGCTACTTTCTCTCTCTCTCTCTCTCTCTCTCTCCTCTCTCTTATAGCTTTGCCTCTCCCATACACTTCCCTCATCACTCCATGCTTCTCTCTCTCTCCATATCACATGTTGCTTCCCTGCGCGTGGAGAATTAATCCAGCAAAGACGTTCAACATTTTTATAATTGTTTTTCATCTCCGCTGTTTCGTTTAACATATTTTCCCTCTTCATTGTGAACCACAAACATAATCATTCTTCATTATTTTTCACACTATAACTTACTTCTCCTTGATCTGTTTCTCTCTGCCTTTCGGTCCTCATATGGCCCCTCCTCCATACCATTGCCCACAATCTCCATAGGTTCTACAACGATGAGCCCCCAATATACTACAAGCACTATGACGAACAACCTGGTTATGAATCTAACTCTGCAGGTTCACAATGTTCAAAAACACATCTACAGACATCTACACATCTGTGCCTTACCTCAATATACAACACTTAACCTATATTGGGTGCTTGTCACACGTAGTTGCAGTACTTACAATCTTGTGAAAATATGACATACAACAGACAATTTGTAATACGTCCAGGCTGACAAGCAAGCTTTAATACGTGACTGCACGAAGATGTTGAATCCTATACAAACACAACATATAAATGGAACTTGTAGATTATAAACCGTAATGGTTAGCACAAGGTTTATCGAAGAATCAAATTCTGGATTAGTTACATCCACATCTTGGCTATGGGCTCCAAGAAGGGAAGTGCTGTTCCCTTGCATATTCCGCTATAATGCCTAGACGAATAGTAAAATTCTGACCAATAGCAATATTCTGAACATATGGACGTGATAGATGTGTAGCGAGACCAATTTCTATTATTGTATATTTGGAAACATTAAGTTAGTTTCTGAAAGCTCACCACGCTACTCTGTTGAGATTGGTTAAAATAACTATCATAAAATTATTGGACATTTATTGAACCCTGTGTTGTGATCAGCTGAGTGTTGCGCGGGCGCTTGATCGAAGGTCCAATAACGTTACGCGTTATATATTTCTGGAGCCTCATTTCTTTTCATAAATTGGTGCCATAAATTATTTACGAGTCAGAGAGGTGAGAGTCATTCATCGAGGCGAAGTATGCGGATTCTGCCGTTTTCAGCATTAATTTGCTTACTCCATCTAATTTTTGAGAGCGGTCGAGTTCACTTTTAGTATTCTCGTTTGTGAGAGCAGTCGAGTTTATTTCAGATATTCTCATTCTAAAAATCATCTCTGGCTCTCGTTGAGTGGATGTTGGTATTGTCTCGGTGGAGGTTTGCACCTTTTAAGTGCTCTACTGATTATGTTGTTGTTGTGTTGATGTTGTTGTTGTTGTTGGTGTTGTTGTTGATGTTGTTGTTGTTGTGTTGTGTTGTGTTGTTGCTGCTGCTGTCGTTTGCTGTTGTTGTTGTTGTTGTTGTTGTTGTTGTTGTTGTTGTTGCTGCTGCTGTTGTTGTTGTTGTTGTTGTTGTTGTTGTTGTTGTTGCTGTTGTTGTTGTTGTTGTTGTTGTTGCTGCTGCTTCTGTTGTTGTTGTTGTTGTTGTTGTTGTTGTTGTTGTTGATGCTGATGATGATGATGATGATGATGATGATGATGATGATGATATACAAGGTAATTCGGTAAACTGAAAATATCATTTCAGTCACCTATTCGATTGATTTATTTACAGAGTAATTCAGTTAACTGAAAGTACCTTTTCAGTTATCCATTCGGATGTTTAATTTAAAGAGTTTACAGGTTTATCCGTGATCCATCCTTGCCTCATTCGTTACTGTTGTGGAAGGATTCCGACAACTCCCATATGATTAAAAGTGAATTGTCACAACATTTGCTATGAATAAAGAACTGTCGAGTTATCAGCAGTTCGCTGTGAGCCGTGT
>NC_043025.1:185498-195498 GCF_006345805.1 Octopus sinensis
AAATACACCAGGAAAATGTAGATAGAAGCCACACAACAATGCCCAATAATATAAACACTGAAACTGTAAAACACGAAGACAAACGCAACATTCCCAACAAACACGATGTAAACAACGAAGGGGAGCCTAATGATTATGATAATATAAAAAATAAAATAATCAAAGAACTAAAAACCACAGAGCTCAAAATGGACCACCGACCTTACCTCCCAGAATAAAATAATAAACGCAATAACAACACCAATTATAAACAACATAAACCTAGCCGTCACTGAACTAGCCACTGAAACAAAAAAAAGTGATATCACTGAACGAAATGACTTGATATACGCAGCAGCCACTGCAGCCACAAAAGAAGCTGGATACTCACCCAAACCCGCCCAAACAGGAGTACCACCACCCAAACAAACCCTGTGGATAAATAACATCCAAAACAAAATAAAAAAAAAATTAGAAAAGACCTGTCGATTCTTAATGAAATCAGCAAACAAGCAACGCTACTGAGCAACAAAAAGAGAACAAAAATGCTCCGCAAATATAACATCACAGAAAAAAATTTGCCGGAGATAAAAGAAAAGCTGAAGCAAGATATCCTTGCCAAAGCTCAAAGGATCCGCCGATACGAGAAACGCCAACGCTTCTTTGAACAGAACAAAAAGTTCAACTCCGACCCCAAAAAGTTCTACCAAGAACTGGGCAAAAATAAAATAGAAGTCACTGCAGCACCAACGGCAGAAGAATTGGAAGAATTCTGGAAAGAAATATGGTCGGCGAACGAACAGCCAAAGAAAAGGAGTATGAAAATAACAAACTCGGCATCTGAACAACTTTGGACCCCCATAACAACTGAAGAGGTCACCCAGGCACTGCAAAACCTAAGCAACTGGAAGGCACCTGGGCATGACAAGATCCCCAACTTCTGGTTGAAATATCTAACAGGAATGCACAAAAAGCTGCCTGAAAACTTTAACAGCATACTAGCAGAGCCAGAGACAATGCCTGAATGGCTCACGAAGGGGAAAACCATCTTAATTCCCAAATCAAATGAAACAACAAAACCAGAAAACTACAGACCAATAACCTGCCTCCCTACTATGTTCAAGGCATTTACTGCAGTGATATCGCAAAGGCTGAACAAGCACCTGGACGAAAACAAACTGTTCCCAGAAGAGCAGAAAGGATGCCGCAAGGGCTCATATGGCTGTAAAGATCAACTAATGATTAATAAAGCCGTAACTGAAAACAGCCACAGAAAGAAGAAAGGCCTCAGTATGGCCTGGATTGACTACAAAAAGGCGTTTGATAGCATCCCCCACACATGGATCCTTGAAACACTAACCATTAACAAAGTAGCACCAACAATCATAAAATTCATAGAGCACTCTATGAATAAATGGCAAACAGTCCTACACCTCCAAACAAAAGAGGGACTCATGAAAACCAAAGACATCCCCATTAGAAGGAATATTCCAGGGAGACACGCTCTCTCCACTCCTTTTCTGCTTGGCACTGTCACCTCTATCTGATATGCTAAATAGAACTGGATGCGGATATAAATGTTACGGCAAAACGATCAGCCACCTTTTATATATGGATGACCTAAAACTATACGCTGCAAATGACAAACCGCTGGAAACACTATTAAAGACAGTTCATGGATTTACCAAAGAAATAGATATGAAATTTGGATTAGAAAAATGCGCCAAAGTAACCATGAAAAAGGAAAACTAGTAAAGTAGTAACAACATCACACTAGATAAAACCAATGAAATAAAAGAATTAGACCAAAGCCAAACTTACAAATACTTAGGAATCCATGAACTAGATAAGACACAACACACACAAATGAAAGAGAAAATAAAAAAAGAATATTATAGACGAGTTAGATCAATACTGAAAACAGAGCTCAATGCTAAAAACAAGATAATAGGTATCAACACTTTAGCTGTCCCAGTTATAAGTTACAGCTACAATATCCTTAACTGGACACGAAATGAACTGTCCAAAATAGATAGGAAAACAAGAAAAATACTGACAGGATCTAGGATGCATCACCCAAAATCTGACATAGAAAGACTATATATACAACGTATAGAAGGTGGTAGAGGCCTTATACAGCTGGAAAACTACTATAAAATAACCACCATAGGACTGCAAAAATACCTACTTCAGAAGGAAGGAAAACTGATCCAGATAGCAGCAAAACACGAGCAAAACAAAAAACTGTTCTCAGTATTTAAGGAAGCTGACAAATACAAACAAGAAATCATACCACCTAATAAACACAAAGAAGAAGAAGAAGAAGATGATGAAGAAACAACAAAAGCTATAAAACAAATGAAATCCAAACTAAAAATAGAACAGCAACGAGCCATGATAAAACGATGGCAAGAAAAACCCCTTCATGGTAAATACTGCACTAAACTAAACGCAAAAGAAATAGACAAAGAAAAATCCCAGCAATGGTTGAGAAGCTCAGGACTCAAGCAGAAACAGAGGGATTTTTAATTGCAGCACACAAGACCAAAGCCTCCCCACCAGAAATTACCAAAAACATGTAATGAAAAGAAATATTACAAGTAACTGCAGAATATGTGGAGATGGACAAGAAACAATAAATCATATTATCTCTAGCTGCCCAGTCCTGGCTAAGAAGGAATATATTCACAGACATGACAGAGTTGGAACCTACATACATTGGAAGCTATGCCAACATTATGGAATAACAACAGAAAAAAGATGGTATAGGCACACACCAGAAAAGGTCACAGAAAACGAGAAAGCAACCATACCCTGGGATATGCCGATACACACAGATAGAGCAATTAAGGCCAACAGACCAGATATAGTTGTCAGAGATCATGAAGAAAAAAATGCTTTCTAATTGATGTATCAATACCGGCAGATGACAACGTGTCTCTAAAAGAAATGGAGAAACTCTCAAAATACAAAGACCTGGGAATAGAGGTAACTAGAATGTGGAACCTGAAAACAGAAACAATTCCTATCATAGTAGGTGCATTAGGCATGATAAAAAAATATTCAGACAAATACATAACAAAAACACCAGGACTTACAAACACATATAACATACAGAAAATTGCACTACTAGGCACTGCACACATCCTACGTAGAACACTTTCCATACAATAACCATCAGAGCATCACAACAAATCACAGCACATACCCAAGGCACACAGAGCTGCGCTCGGTAGTGAAGTGAAAGCACGCTAAAAAAATAAAACTACTGAATAATAATAATAATAATAATATTAATAATAATGATAACTTCTACTAAAGGCAGAAGGCCTGAAATTTGGAGAAGGATGATTAGTCAATTACAATGACCCCAGTGTTTCACTGATAGTTAATTTATTGACCCCTGAAAGGATTAAAGGCAAAGTCTACCTTGGTGAAATTTGAACTCAGAACATAAAGGTGAATAAAATGCTGCTAAGCATTTTGTCCAATGTGCTAATGTTTCTGCCAACTTGCCGCCATAATGATGATGATGATGATGATGATGATGAAGATAAAAACAATTTTGGTAAAGTGGAATATATAGTCCATTAATCAACCCCAGTACTCAACTGGTACCTATTTTACTGACCCTAACAGGATGAAAGGCAAAGTCAGCTTCATGGTAATCAGAATTTGGAATGTAAAGTCAGAAGAAATGCTACTAAGCGTTTTGCCTGATGTGCTCACATTTCCGTCACCTTAGCAACAATAACAACAACAATACTACTAATAAAATGTGCTGTTTAGCCCTTGGTCAACCTGACTGCGAAGGCCTGAGATCAAAAGCATTCTAGCTGTGACCATCTTGTCTTTTTCCTATTTGCAATGACCATATAACCATGTGAGTTCACATGTCCTTGTTTTAAGATACGAGGCAGATGTGGCTGCTACATCTAACAGACCTAACCACCACATACACGATCTCTCATTGGTTCATTATTAGCTTGTGCAAATAAATAGACAGGAACAGTTTGACAGGACCCTGCTTAGATTTTCAGTAGACGCATCAGATAGCATTTTTATCTGATGTACTTACTACTACCACAGATAACTGTGGTTGTTCAATAGGATTGAGTATTGGGTATATCTATTGATGAGGGGGTCTATTCATATCCATTCCCTGTCTTCAGTCATCATATGTTGTCAGAATCATATGGACGCCTTCCTCACACTCATATATGGGTATTTTAAACATGATGTAGCTAACCCCTCTCTCTGTCAAACCACAGTGGAAATCTTTCAAAGAAAAAGAGAGAAAGAGAGAGAGAGAGGAAGAGAGAGAGTGAGGAAGAGAGAGAGAGAGAGAGAGAGAGAGAGAATGAGAGAGTGCAAAATATAATGATGTATTCCTTTCAGTACCTGATGTTGTATTGAAAGAATGAAAAAGCAAAGTTGACGTTGATGGGATTTGAACTCAGGGCACAGAATGCCAGAATGACTACTTCAATACATTCTAAGCAATCCGCTAACAATCCTGTTGAATCCCCAAGTAACAACTGGCAGGTATTTAATGCATGGAACATGCTTGGATGGAGTTGAAAGTCAAGGGGAGGTAATCCCTGTTTTTCTTTACCAGTGAGTGTTGCTAATTAAACCATCACCCATGTTGCTAATTGCACTTTAATTAGTAGATCGTTCGCAGTCATTATCTCCTGTGTTAACATTTCCTTTATTTACATTTGACAGCAGTTCATTATAAGAAATCTATTTGAAATGTCTCATCTTGTCAATCGGTTTCTACTATTTGGTTATTAATAACCAAATTTTGAATGTTTTCATAATGATGCCTTTAATGACTTATCATTATTATATAACATTGAATTCTTCAGGCTGGAATTACCTATTAAACATATTTATATTGGAGTATTAGAGTGGATGCGGATGGAGGGAAGGAAGAATATTTTTAAATCCTTCATTTACTGATGAAGTAATTTTAATTACACATAATTTTATGAGTTAAAATAAACAAAAGACACTGGAACGCCATCCTTCTCCACCGCCATTAATACAAAGATAATGAAGAACATAATCCAACCAACATCTATTTCACAAAGACACAAATATTAAAGTAAACAATATTCTTGTAAAAAAATTTCTCCTTCTCATACATACTGATACATACGCTCATACTCATACATACAAATATATATATACATGTATATATATATATATATATATATATATATGCATACATACATGTATATATACATAAATATATACATGTATATATATATATATATATATAGTTATATGCATGTATATATATATATAGATATATGCATGTATATATAGATATATATATATACATACTTACATATATACATAAATACATATATACATACATATATACATACATGTATATATATATATATATATATATTATATATATATATCTATATATATATATTATATATATATATATACATATAATTAATCAATTTAGGGTAGCAAAAAATTCAATAGAAATATCTGTCTTAAAATTTTCAAGACCAACGTGTTCGCGCCAACCCATCAGCAGTAAATATAAGTTTATATGTCCGGCTCTGTTTGAAGGAATTTGTCCAGAGACTTCTTGAATTTTGTGTGGTCAGTTTCTTTTTTGACGTGTCCCGGTGTAATGTTGAAGACATTATACTTATACTTTGTAGGCCTAGTATTTAAACTATCGGCCACACACACACACACACACACACACACGCATATATATATGAGATGGGTTAGCTATATCAACAATTGAGGGTAATATTAATTAATCAATTTCACCAAGTGTTCAGTATGTAAAAGGACCATTTAAGGCGAATTCAAAATATTACATTATATAATTAGGGCTTAGTAAAATAAATTACTTTGTCACATACTGGACTTAGTAGAAATAGCAGCCAAAAAAAATTTTTTTAGCCATTTCTACTACTTAAAGAAAATTTATGTCAGATAATGTTTACTCTAGATAGCTCACGAAGGTTATATATATATATATATATATATATATATATATATATATATATATATATATATATACATATATATATATATTCCATGCCGCAGCAGCGCCTTTATTCGCGAAATTCGAACCCAATACTTATTTTTTGTAGGCCTAGTATTTAATCTATTTTCTCTTATGACGAAACGCTAAGTTACGGGGACATGAACACTCCAGCACCGGTTGTCAAGCGGTGTTGGAGGGATAAACAGACATACAAACGTGTATGTATATATATATATATATATATATATATATACATAGCCCCCCCCCACACACACACATATATGTATATATATATGTTTGTGTGAGTGTGTGTGTGTGTGTGTATGCTCCGCCTATCAATTCCACTCACAAGGATTGGTCGGCACGAGTCTATAGTAGAAGACACTAGCCCAAGATACCATGCAGTGGGACTGAACCAAGAACACTGCGTTTCGTAGGGAAGCTACTTATCACACAGCCATTCCTACGCCTATCAATATATATATATATATTGTGTGTGTGTGTGCGTAAATATATCTCAGTGGGGGGTTGCCTGCTTACCAACCACACGGTTCCTGGTGCAGTCCCACCGCGTGGCAGCTTAGACAAGTGTTTTCTTCTATTGTCCCGGGTCGACTAAATCCTTATGATTCGATTTCGTATCGGAAACTGAAAAAAGCCCGTCGTACAGAAGTGTATATATGTGTACGATTGTGTGCCTCTGTTTGTCCCTACTACCATCAGAAAACTACATAAACACCTAACCCTGCTTCAAGCCAATAGCTTCTACGAAAAAATCAACAACTACAGTCAATCAAATATAATGACCAAATGATTTTCTCTTATCTATCGGTTCCAACTAGATTTAACAAACAAATGAGGCAAATTACTTGACTAGATCTGACTGCATATGTATGCATATATATATATATATATATATATATATATATATCCAGTACTACCCTTTGGACATGATCGGGTTTTCTTTTGTTTTAGATAGTATATATGCGTATGTGGGTATAGACACGTCTATATGTATGAATGCATGCATTTATGTATATAAATATATATTATATATATATATATATATGTATATATGTATGAAGTGCAAACAGGGAGTCAGAGAAAGGCAGAATGCCACTTATATCTGAACACTACTATAGAAATATTCTTTTAAAAAAAACTTTTCTTCTAATTTTTCTAAATTAATATTTAATCGTTACAGTTGAAAAGGTCTCAAAATGACCGAAACGGTACTGAATGTTCACTATAAAATTATTTTAGCATTTCTATTTTTTACTTGTTTTTTCATATAATATATATATATATATATATAATATATATATATATGCATATAATATACGTAGTTATATACATGTAATACATATATATATATATATATATATATATATAATAATATAGGGCGGGGGAACGAATAGCTTATGACGAAACCATGGTATGCTTTGCTTTCTGACTTTTTAATCATCTCATAATAATGACTCTTATTCCTACCTCATCCCATCTAAAAGTATATATCTGTCGTTACCTTTCATAAAAAGCTTTTTCTTTTTTTATTTACAATGTGCATTTTCGTTGATTTTTTTTATTCTCCCCTTAAATTTTCATGTGTATTTTATATTTTCCTTTTGTAACATATTTCAAGCTTAACTGTTACTGGCGGTGTGATCGAATGTGACTTTTTAGCCCAGTCTTGTACAGAATTGGCAACTAAAACCTTTACCGGTAATAGCCGGCTGTAGTTGTAACTGGGCTTCATGTACCTGTGCATGTTTTTTTAAGTCCTCCTGCCGAATTACACTCTCTTTTGCATGCCCGGCAGATATTATTTGTATGGTGTGTTACACCACCACCAGTGGCCAGGTTGTCACTCATCTTTCTCGCTTTATGACTACGAAGATGACTCTTGAGTCCAGCTTTTCTGAGGCAGGGTCTTGCACAGACACTGCATGTCAGCATCATAGGAAGACCCTTCCCATCTGGAAGTGTATCAGCGATGCGCTTCCTGACATCCCTCCTTACTTTCTTATGTGCCACTCGAGATTTCTCAAAAGTGGCTGTCCCCTCGTACACAATCCTTCTCCCCAGCTACGATCAATAACTATGCCTTCCCATGTGTCAGGAGAGATGCAAGCATCTTTTAAGGAAGCCTTCAGCAAGTCCTTATACCTCTCTTTTGGTTTATGTGGAGGTTGTTCTCCTTTAGCTAACTCTCCATGAAAGAGTTGTTTTGGCATCCTTGAATCCTTCATCCTGACCAGATGACCACTCCATCTGAGCCTTCGCTTTAACACAAGAGCTCTTCTACACTTTCACACCGAGAGCTTTCCAATATTTCAAGATCACTGATGCGGTCTTCCACTTAATGCCATAGATCCGTCTAAGACACATCTGATGGAAACGTTCCAGTTGTTTAAAGTGGTATCGATATGTGACTCACGTCTCGCAGGCATAGAGAAGAGAAGGGGGAACACATGCCTTGTACACATTTATCTTTGTCTTTCTGCATATGTCTCGCCGACTCCAGAGGCGCTTTTCTACCCTTCCGAAAGCAACACTTGCTTTCCTAATTCTATGTGGAATTTCATCATCCAAATTGCTATATCTATTAATAGTGCTTCCCAGGTAGACAAACTGATCAACTACATCAAGTCGTTTAAGATACACATAGATATTTGGTACACTATACTGCTTACCAGGGGCAGATTGATGCATGACAACAGTTTTCTTGAGATTCACTGTCAATCCTAAGGCAGTGCAAGCATCAGAGAATGCATTAAAAATGTGTTGCATACCAATCTCTGTGTGTGCTACTAGATCACAATCATCTGCATACAAAAGGTCTCTCATGATAGAGGTAAATGCATTTGTTTTCGCAGCAAAGTGCCTGATATTAATATGCTGCCAGAGGTTCGATAATGGATGTAAACACCGTATCTGCAGTTTCTGAATGCAATACAGAACACCATCGCAAGATATATGGCAAATAGGGTCGGTGCCAGGATATCCCCCTATTTCCATTTTGTATTGCAATGGGCTCCGACATTTTCCCTCTAACATTCACCCTACCATTCATGTCTTCATGAAAAGACCTAACCAAACAAGGAAGAACTTTCAGGACACCCACGTTTCTGGAGGACTTTCCACAATGCTTTTCTATTGACGGTATCAAAGGCTTTTGTCAGATCTACAAAAACCTGATACAAATCCAGACCCTGTTCCACACTTCTGCTGAAGCTGTCTAGCTGAAAAGATTATATCAGCAGTGCCACATCCCACACGAAAGCCAGATTGACTTTCTTGAAGAACACAGTCTGCAACGGATTTCAGCAGACGATCCAGAAGTACCATGCATAAAACCTTTCCTACAACAGACAGCAATGATACTCTCCTATAATTACCACAATCATTCTTGCTGCCCTTTCCCTTCCACCATTACTGTATCTCTCCAGTCCTCGTACAGATTCACTTGTCCATATCTTACCAAACAAAGAGTGAAGTTTCTGCAGAAGTTTCTCACCACCATACTGTAACAAATCCGCATGTATGCCATCCATACCCGGAGACTTCCCATTATTCAACCTTGAGACGGCCATTGCAACGTCTTCCAACTTTCGTGGTTCTGCGAGTGCTGCCTTCACAGGCAATCCAGGGATGAGATTGAGAACATCCTCACTAACTACAGACTGTTGATTCAAAAGTTCATCAAAGTGTTCTTGCCACCTTCGCAGAATTCCTTGTGAATCATGAAGAACTTCTTTACCATCCCTGTTTCGAATTGGTGTCATCAGGGAAGACGTCGGTCCATAAACTTCTCGCAAGAGACCATACAGCAACTTTGTGTTATTGGAATCTCATGCCGCCTGTATCTCGTCAGCCTTTACTCCACCACGTATCCCTCATCTGAGAGAGCCTTTGCCTCACACGTGATTTTACGTCCTTGAGTTCCCTATGCAACACTTCCCTTTCCTGTGACTTTGCTGGCAAATAGCGTGA
>NC_043025.1:200498-203037 GCF_006345805.1 Octopus sinensis
GCTTCTATCCTTGAATCTGTTTGTATATGCGGGTTTCTGTGTGTGTGTGTGTGTGTGTGTGTGTGTGGGGGTGGGTGGGTGGGTGTGTTTGCGAGAGAAGGGAGTGGGAGGAGAGAGGAAAGCATGGGAGGTTGGAGTAATGCAGTAATAAGCTCTATAGAACATCCTTACATCGAATCTTTTAACAGTTTGCTCTTCACCCTGGATTCCCTTCATTCATTGGATTGTGGCCATGCTGGAGCACCGCCTTCAAGATTTCTGACGGGTTAACCGGACCTATTTATTTATTTATTTGTAATTTCTCCTTATTCTTCCGTCCTGTATTGCTGAAAGTTGTTTATAGAGACATAAACAAAGCAACACCGTGTCAGGCTGCAATCGTAGGATAAGGACACGCATAAACATGAACACACACACACCTAGAGACTTCACAAGCTCCTAAATAAATAGAACTGTATGTTTTAACGCCCATCTCCAAACTAAGTTTTTTCTTCATGTTTACACTCGATGTAGGGAGTTTAAATGTTTACATCCTGTCATCGAATTGGAAATAAGGGCTTTTCCTCAATGACCTCGTGTCGCTTAATTTGGATGTGGTAGTAGTTAGAGAAACCTGGCTGAGTGGACTGACAAGCATTTCTCCCCGCCTAAACTGCAACGAGAAATTTATTTCTCCTTGTCACCCAGAATGTGAAGAGGGGCAGTCGTAATTCTGCTCAAGAAAAACTGCATTTAGCATCAAGAGTAATCTTTATTGATCCGAGGGTGGGAGTAGACTGGGTATTTGATGTAAAACCATCATTGATAAGTCTTTCAGGCTGGGGGGGTGTTTATAAAACTCCGACGACCGGACAGTTAGACGATTTTCTAGACTAGAGAATTTTCTAGGTACGTCACACTCATTAGTGGATTGTGTTTGCTCGAATACAGATAGGAGGAAAAACACGTACCTCTTCGATCTGCTTAAGCGTTTTTTGCTGGCAAATCCGTATATACTGGAACACCCAGACGCTCCAGTGTGGACATGGATGAATAGCGATGGGTCTTCTAGATGTATAGATAAAGATTTATGTAACTACAGTGATCAGAAGCCTGTGGCCTCAAAGTTTGAACTCGATAGGTTACATAGGCAAGGTCCCGGTGACTAGAATCTCCTTAGTTACCTTGGATTTCTTTAATTCATTGGATTGTGGCCATGCTGGGGCTCCGCCTTGAAGAATTTTCGTCGTTTTAACTGGACCTATATATTTATTTATTTACTTGTAATCTGTTCTTATGCTTCCGACCTGTAACGCTAAACGTTGCTTTATAGTGACATAAACAAAGTAACAACGTGTCAGGTTGCGATCAGAGGACAGGCATACACACAAAATATCTCAGGGACGCATGCACCACACACACACACACACACACATACATACACACACCCTTAATACATAGACGCATTCAGATATGAATGCACTTGCATTCATCCATGCCTGCGTATATTCATACATACATTTATACATATATACATACATACACATATATACATATATACATACATACATACATGCATCCATACACACATACATACATACATACACGCATGCATATACATATATGCATGCAAACATACCTACATACATGCATACATACAGTCGCACATGCATGCATACATACATGCATACATACATACATACATATATACATACATATATGCAATCACATATATATATATATACATACAGACACATATATATATATACATATATATATATATATATATAAATACATACATACATATATACGTATATATACATACATGCATCGTTTTCTGACTACGAAGATGACTCATGAATCCAGCTTTACTGAGGCAGGGTCTTGCACAGACATCGCATGTCAGAATCAAAGGAAGACCCTTCCCTTCTGGAAGTGTACCAGCGATGCCCTTCCTGACATCCCTCCTTACTTTCTCATGTGCAACTCGAAATTTCTGAAATGTGGCTGTCCCCTCATGCACAATCCTTCTCCACCTGCTACGATCAATAGCTATGCCTTCCCATGTGTCAGGAGAGATGCAAGCATCTCTTAAGGAAGCTTTCAGCAAGTCCTTATACCTCTTTTTTGGTTTATGTGGAGGTCGTTCTCCTTTAGCTAACTCTCCATAAAAGAGTTGTTTTGGCATCCTTGAATCCTTCATTCTGACCAGATGACCACTCCATCTGAGCCTTTGCTTTAACACAAGAGCTTCTACACTTTCACACCGAGAGCCTTCGAGTATTTCAAGATCACCGATGCGGTCCTTCCACTTGATGCCATAGATCCGTCTGAGGCACATCTGATGGAAACATTGCAGTTGTTTAAGGTGGTATCCATATATGACCCACGTCTTGCAGGCAGAGAGAAGAGAAGGGAACACACATGCCTTGTACACCTTTATCTTTGTCTTTCTGCATATGTATCGCGGACTCCATGGGCGCTTTTCTAGCCTTCCGAAAGCAACACTTGCTTTCCTAATTCTATATGGAATTTCATCATCCACATTCTATATGGAATT
>NC_043025.1:203137-210637 GCF_006345805.1 Octopus sinensis
ATGTGGGTGTATATAGAGTTGTTTACTGTGATAGAAGTATAATTTTTTTTCTTTATAAAAGCGACTTCAGTTGTTAATGTTAAGTCAAGTGTAACAACACTCTTCGCTTATTGTGGCATAAGTCACACAAACACCTTTTCTTCGATTCGCAACACACAGGCACACTGTTCATACTAACAATTACTACTAGAGACACACTCAATGACTTGTTAGTAATATTATATAACTATTCCTTGGTAATTTACATTCTGGGTTCGAATCCCGTCACCTTTTATCATTTGAGGGTCGATACAATTCTCTCAAGATTAACTTTGGCGTCGATATAATTAATTAGCAAAAGTTAAAACCTTATAATTGTAGTAAGCAGAATTATTTGTAGCTCGAGGTGCAACTTGTAGATGATTATTCTATTTATATAAGGACGTAGGGTGTAGGCGCGTGGCTTAGTGGTTAGGGTGTCAGCATCATGATCGCATGATTGTGGTTTCGATTCCTGGACGGGGCGACGCGTTGGGTTCTTGAGCAAAACACTTCATTTCACGTTGCTCCAGTCCACTCAGCTGGCAAAAATGAGTAACGCTGTTCTACTCTTTCGTCCCAACTTTCTCTCTACTTCTTCTGTTTCTTTGGTAACGCTGTGATGGACTGGCGTCCCGTCCGGCTGGGGAACACATATGCCACATAAACCGGGAAACCGGGCCCATGAGCGCTGACTAGGCTTGAAAAGGGCGCATAAAAAGATACGGACAGAGAATGGCACAGAGAGAACGAGTGTGAGTGAAAGAGAGGGAGAGTTTGAGTGAGGGAAAAACAATCTCATAAACCCCACTCCCAAGGAAGAGAAACTATGAGTTACTTCTACACATCCTCTTGGAGATTATGTGAAGTTAATTTCACATGTGCCCCCGTCCAACTCCCGCATCTGGAGCCCACTTCTCTCTTGACTTCCATACCTCTGTATCTATTCTTGGCCTTTACTTTTCACGGGTTGCACCCTATAGTATTTCTGTTTTACTTCCATCAAATCAGTTATGGTCATTTCCACCATGGTAACAAGCTCCTATCTTCTTCCTTACTAATTCTTCAGATCCTTTCAACCAAAACAGCTTCGTCATCAACATTTATTCTTGTTAGATAGTAACATTATCGTTAATAATATTTATATATCTTGTATATATAGGCGCAGGAGTGGCTGTGTGGTAGGTAGCTTGTTTACCAACCACATGGTTCCGGGTTCAGTCCCACTGCGTGGCACCTTGGGAAAGTGTCTTCTACTATAGCCTCGGGCCGACCAAAGCCTTGTGAGTGGATTTGGTAGACGGAAACTGAAAGAAGCCCGTCGTATATATGTATATATATATATGCGTGTGTGTGTTTGTGTCTGTGCTTGTCCCCCTAGCATTGCTTGACAACCGATGCTGGTGTGTTTATGTCCCCGTTACTTAGCGGTTCGGCAAAAGAGACCGATAAAATAAGTACTGGGCTTACAAAAGAATAAGTCCCGGTGTCGAGTTGCTCGATTAAAGGCGGTGCTCCAGCATGGCCGCAGTCAAATGACTGAAACAAGTAAAAGAAACGAATAAAAGAAAAGAAACGAATATATAGATATATGTGTGTGCGTGTACATATATACTACTATGGCACTCCGTCGGTTGAGACGAAGAGGTTTCCAGTTGATCCAGTCAACAAGACTACTCATGAAATTCTTTTCTACTCTAGACACAAGGTCCGAAATTTTAGGGGAGTGGGCCATCGATTAGATCTACACCAGTACGGAACTTGTACTTGATTTATCCACCCCGAAAGGATGAAAGGCAAAGTCGACCTCGACGGAATTGGAACTCAGAAAGTAAAGACAGACGAAATACCTACTTCTTTACTACCAACAGGGGGCTAAACAGAGAGGGGACAAACAATGACAGACATAGGTATTAAGTCGATTATATCGACCCCAGTGCGTAACTGGCCCTTATTTAATCGACCCCGAAACGATGAAAGGGAAAGTCGACCTCGGCGGAATTGGAACTCAGAAAGTAAAGACAGACGAAATACCTATTTCTTTACTACCAACAGGGAGCTAAGCACAGAGGGGACGAACAAGGACAAACTGATTAAGTCGATTATATCGACCCCAGTGCGTAACTGGTACTTAATTTATTGACCTCGAATGAATGAAAGGTAAAGTCGACCTCGGCGGAATTTGAACTCAGAACGTAGCGGCAGACGAAATACTGCTAAGTATTTCGCCAGGCGGGCTAACGTTTCTGCCAGCACGCCGCCTTAGACTCTTCGTGAAATTAATATGCAAGTAGCTGAGTACTCCACAGACACGTGTACCCTTAACGTAGTTCTCGGTGAGATTCAGCGTGACACATAGTGTGACATGGCTGGCCCCTTTGAAATACAGGTACAACAGAAACAGGAAGACAGAGTGAGAGAAAGTTGTGGTGAAATAATACAGCAGGGTTCGCCGCAAGCCCTTGCTGGAGCCTCGAAGATCTTTACGTGTTTTAGTTTAATGAACATTTGCGATGAGTTGGACTTTATTTCACATTCCTTGACAAGAATGACTCACCCTGCGATGGACTGTTGTCCCGTCCATATGCGGAATATATATGCCAAGGTAGACTGTTCCCATGCGTCTAGCTGCCAACAGAAGTAACTTTATTTACTATTTATATATGTATATATATGTGTATGTATATGTGCGTATATATGTATGTATTTGCATGCTTTTTAAATCTAGTAGTTATTCTATCGGTATCTTTTGCTGAACCGCAAAGTTACGGGGACGTAAACACTACAGCATTGGTTGTGAAGCGATGGTGCGGTGACAAACACAAACACAAACATATATATATTATATATATATATACATCCGATGGGCTTCTTTCAGTTTCCATCTACCTAATCTACTCACAAGGATTGGGTCAGCCCGCGGCTATAGAATAAGACACTCACCAAAGGTGCCTCGCAGTGAGATTGAACTCAGAACAATGTGGTAGGTAAGCAAGCTTCTCACCACACAGTCACGTGTCACTTTTCAACTTTCTATATATGAATGTATATATTTGTCTATATAAATATATTGTTATGAGCACACGTACATCGAGCAATGGATATATATATATATATATATATATAAAAAGTTAAAAGTGACACGTGACTGTGTGGTGAGAAGCTTGCTTACCTACCACATTTTCTGATTCAATCTCACTGCGAGGCACCTTTGTGAGTGTCTTATTCTATAGCCGCGGGCTACCCATCCTTGTGATAGATTAGGTAGATAAACTGAAAGCCCATCGGATGTATATATATATATATATATATATTATATATAATAATCATATATATATATATATATATATATATATATATATATATATATATATATATCAATTTATATAGAGGGCATCATACATACATGCCAGGAGGCATTCTACATACACGCCATACGCTAAGAGGACAATCAGTCATTTCTACCAAAATATTACTAATCCCACCGAATGCAATTTTTCAAAGAAATACATTCGGTGGGATTAGTAATATTTTTGGTAGAAATGACTGATTGTCCCTCTTAGCGTATGGCGTGTATGTAGAATGCCTCCTGGCATGTATGTATAATGCCTATATATAAATTAATATGTTCAATAGAAATATTATTTTCGAAATTTTTTCTCTATGAGGTTTTACGCTATCTACCTGACAATTCTTGTTAAGTTTTCCTTTAAGTATTGTCCTTAATTGCTATATATATATATATATATATATATATATATATATATATATACACACATACATACATGCACAGATATACAGAAACACAACACAACAAATCGAAGTAGTCGCCACACCATGCACGGCACACACACACAAGCGTCAATTACTGCTATGTCTTGATAACCATATCCTGTTGGTATATTTATAGTTATTTGCTGGAAGCCTACATTCTGGGTTCGAATTCTATTATTCAACACTAAATTATCATTTCAGGGTGACGAAATAACAACTATGAAACTATAAAATATATAAGTATGTATGAAAGTATATATTCATCCACTCTCACTAATGAGGGTGGGTAAATGTATGTGTATATATATATATAATATATATATATATATTATATATATATATATAGACATATATATTTGCATGTATATATATATATATATATATATATATATTCATATATACATACATATATACATACATATATATATATATATATATATATATACACACATATATAAGTCTAGTAGTTATTCTATCGGTACCTTTTGCCGAACCGCAAAGTTACGGGGACTTAAACACAACAGCATTGGTTGTGAAGCGATAGTGCGTTGTTAAACGCTAGCACAAACACATATATATACATCCGATGGGCTTCTTTCAGTTTCCGTCTACCAAATCTACTCACAAGGATCGGGTCAGCCCGTGGCTATAGAATAAGACACTCGCCAAAGGTGCCACGCAGTGAGATTGAACTCAGAACAATATGGTAGGTAAGCAAGCTTCTCACCACACAGCCACGTGTCACTTTTCAGCTTTCTATATATGAATGTATATATTTGTATATATAAATATATTATGAGCACAAGTACATCGAGAAATATATATATATATATATATATATATATATATAGAGAGAGAGAGAGAGAGAGGAGAGAGTGTGATAGATAGATATATATATACATACATACATGCGCATATATATACACATACACAAACACAAAAAATCGAAACAGTCGCCCACACGCATGCACGGGCACACACACACATAGCCTCAATTACTGCTATGTCTTGATAACCACATATCCTGTTGGTATTATTTATAGCTATTTGCTGGGAGCCTACATTCTGGGTTCGAATTCTATTAATGCCAACACTACTTTATCATTTCAGGGTTGACGAAATAACAACGATGAAACTACATATATATATATATATAATAATATATATTATATATATAGATATATATAACCATATAATAATATTATATATATAGATATAATATATATATATATATATATATATATATATATGTATATATATATAATATATATATATATATATTCTATATACATACTATATACATCTATATATATATATATATATATATATATACACACACATATATACTTGCATGTATATAAATATATATATATACATACACATATACATACATATATATATATGCACACACACATATATATATATATGTAAATATATAGATATATATATACACACATATATACATGTATATATATACACACACACACATATATATACATATATATATATAAATAAATATATATATATATATTGTTAAAATCATCATAGCATATTTCTAAGGTGTTGTTTTGCTGCTATTTCTAGCATTTAAATTGTCTTCCACAATGTCCTTCTTTGCTGGGAGAGAGTCAGACAGAGAGTGAGGAAGAGTCAAAAAGAGAGTGAGAATGAACATTGAACAGCTTTATAGAGAGGGGGATTAGATAAACTAGATTGTCTACCTGTTTTATTCTCTCCCTCACTCTAAGTCTAATTATATATGTATCTATTTCTCCCCTCTGCCTTCCATTCTATCTATTTCACCCTCTCTTGATCTCTTATTCTATTACTCTTCCACTCTCTCTCTCTCTATCATTCTCACCCACGCATTTTCTTGTCGCTTTCCATAAAATTTTAAACATGGAGAGTAGACAAAAATTTAGATTTCAATACATATGGCTTCTATTCGTCTGAATTGTTCAAACACGCCCCAGCTGGAACATGTTATATACATATACCACATATAATTATACACAAATCATGTATATATATACACGAAATTATTAAAATTATGAAAAAGAGTATCTAAGAGATACCATCATACTAGACATAGCAGCCAAAACTTGAGTCTAAAACCACATTAAATGTTCACACCAGGAGAGAAGAGAAGAGAGACAAAATAAACTAACAAAACAGATAATAATAACAAACTCGTTTGCTAGTTAACGCCAACCACTCCGTGAGTGTAGTGGGTGCTTTTTATGTGCCAGGGGAGGCTGGCAACGACCACGATCGGTTGGTGCTTTTTTCGTGCCACGGCAATCATCATCATCATCACCACATACCGTCCACCTTCCATGCATTTATGAGTAAGATGGGTGACAGGAGCCATCCAGGTAGAAAAAACTACCCTGGGCTACTGTCTATTTTGGCATGGATTTTACAGCTGGATGCCCTTCCAAACGCCAACCACAAGTTTTGGCCCACTGTATGACACCTTGGGCAAGTACCTTCTTCTATGTGTGTGTGTGTGTGTGTGTGTGTGTGTGTGTGTGTGTGTGTATGTTTCCATTTGCCTTTACCGAAAATTGCTCAGGTATGAACGATGAGATTATCATTTTCCCTGTTAATAGACAAACCATTGGAATAAGTGATCCCTTGAACAACAGGTAAGGGTTAATAACATGAAGAGGATCCAGATGCAGAAAGAATGGATCAATATTATACTTATACAACCCATGGTAGTATGGAGAAAAGGTGTAAAATGATTGCTTTATATGCATAAACGTACATATATAAGTCTATGTATGTGTATTCTCGTTTACATGTGTGAGTAGCTGTATGGCATAGTGATTCGGGTGTTACCCTCACAACAGCTAGATCGTGGGTTTGATTCTTGCAATGCCCTTCCTTTCCCAAGACTTCCGAATGTTCGCCTGCTTTCCTAACCAGTGGAGTGGCATCATTGAAAACGTAAAACGATGCAAAGCACATTGTGACCAGTGATGTGTAACATCTGACACAGTGAAATCGATCATTTAATTACATGATGATATATAATATATATATATATGTGTGTGTGTGTGTGTATGTATGTATGTATGTATGTATGTATGTATGTATGTATGTATGTATGTATGGATGGATGGATGTTATACCTTCAGCACATCGTTCAGTGAGGTGAATGCTCTCCATCCTGCTCTTAACCTTCGCGACATCTCATTCTCCATCTCTCGCCTCTAGTCACTTCTTGACCAAGATACACATCGCTGTCCATCTCTTCTATTTCATCGCCCCGACTGATGGCTGACCAATTGGTGTGCCTTCAGACTGTGTGTACTTGGTTTTCATAAGATTGATCTTAGAAGCCGAGTGCCGAACCCCTGAAATTTAGTTCGTCCATCATGGTCTGCAGCTGGTCGCTGTTCTCTGCTCTCAGCGCTATGTTGTCAGCGAGACTTAGAAGCTAGACAAGGCCATTCACACCAATCACTTCAGCAGCACACACTTTCCTGTAATGCTATACACATGTGAGACTTGGGCCTTACAGCGCAGAGATCCATGGAAACGTTGATGTTGGGAATCTGGCCAAGAGATCACACCTGGAACGCGGATATCAATGAAGTGAAGGACATCGTCGCAGAATACCCCCACACAAATCTACGATGGTCCCCTCAAGTCGCAAGTGTTACAAACCGTGCAGTTGTAAGGTGATCGAACACACAGTCA
>NC_043025.1:215637-220637 GCF_006345805.1 Octopus sinensis
ACCACCACAATTATCATCATCATCATCACCACCGCTGCCACCATCGTCTTCTATCACCAAAAATACCAACAAAAAACCAAATAAGAAACCACTGCTCTCTTCCCCCACATCACCATCTCAATACTACTGCAGTAACAAAAACTTAAAGAAACATAGGAAGCAGAATGCGCCCCCCCACGGCACAAACAAGAAACCCCAAAATATGCCGCTATTCACTGCGCCAGAGACTCTGCACAAATAGTGACTGCATCTTCACGCATCTACCCGGCACTAGACGCACTACCGGCCAAGGCCAAAGCATGCATCCCACAATAACATCAACACCACCAAATAGTAAATCGAAATTCAAAACACACACAACTCGGATTCCCAAAATCTGCCGGTATTCCCAACGTGAGACAACATGTCTGCTGAGTGACTGTCCCTTCACTCATCTTCCAGGGACCCGACGCACAAACAGAAACGGGGCTTCAAGCCAACACACAAACCTGAATAAAGATAAAGATAGAAACACACCATGCTGCAGTAATGCTGGTCCAGTCTTTTCAGGAAGACACAAAAACAACAACAACAAAAGTGGAAACTACAACCCCATCCAACAGTGCAACCACACCTCCAGCCAAAAACAGCTCCCTAAGCAGGAAAATTCTTTTTTAGCCATGTTGAACATGGCAAAAGAGATACACAAAAATATTCTAGCCATCACTCAACACCATCCTATGCTATTACCCCAGTGCACCAATTTCCCACATTGCTGCCACTAACACACACAAAAAATCCAAACCCCCTGCAACAGTCAAAACCAGCCACTACACTAACCTCCACATTTCTACTCAATGCACAAGGTGTCAGCCCTTCCATCAATGCACAAAAATGGAAGGTCCAATTCATTGAAGACTGGGTTGGTAACCATTCACACCACATCCCTTTCTTCATTCTCACTGAGACCCACCTTGACAACTCCCACTTGGAAGCCGAAGTGAGAGTGAAGAATTTCACAACCATCCGCGCGGATCGTATCGGCAGGAGGAAGGGTGGAACTGCCATTTTCCCGCATGATTCATTTACGGCAGATGGAAATAGTATATTCTCCAACGGCTACCGTGAATCAGTCACCGTGCACAACAAAGCCAATGACCTGACAGTAGCTGGGCTCTATAGGCCGCCCCAAACACTCATACTGTGCTTTAAAGAATGCATCAACAGCATTAAGTGCTTTATTCAACAGTGCCATTCTAGCAACCTACTCATGATGGGAGACTTCAATCTACCCTGTGTTGACTGGACTACAAACTGTTTGAAACCAAGCACTCCCGCCTCAACCGCTGACAAAGAAGCAGCAGAGTCACTTTTCGACTTTACGAATGAGTTTTTCTTGTCCCAACTTGTCCTTGCACCAACAAGACATCAGAACATTTTGGACCTAGTGTTTAGTAAGCACACTAACACCATACATAATGTTACAGTGGAAAAAACCCTTCTTTCAGACCATGACATGGTTCTCTGTAACATGAAATTCCACCAGCCGAAAGCTAATCCTAGTGACCTCCCTCCAGCCCACCCATTTGACAACATGGATCTCCATAATGCCAACTGGGATGCAATCAGGAACGAGCTATCACATGTTGACTGGTCCGTTACACATACACACATCTCCACCAACCATAAAACATCTTGGCAGATCTTTGTAGACACTGTCACAGACATATGTGCAAAACACTCCCCATCAAGACCTGTGAACAAAAAGTGCAGAATCCCCCAAAACAGAAAAACCATTATGAGAAAAATAAAAAGAACAAACAAAAAAATTAACAAACTAAAGTACTGCCAACAGCAACACACACATTCGCCTGCTATCGCACTGCTTGAATCCAAAAAATATAACCTCCAACAATGCATGAAGACCCTCATCAATAACCAAAGATCAGCTGAGGAGAAGTGGGCCATTGAAAAAATCAAACTCAACCCCAAAGTGTTCTTTTCATTTGCGAGGAAACGCAGGGTCACTGTCTCCATTGTTGGACCTCTAATTGATGAAACTGGCACTCTCCAAGATAATGCCAAATCCATGGCCGAGATACTGCAGAAACAATACTGCTCTGTTTTCAGCAATCCTGATATGGCCGATCTGGGCTGTATCAGTGATGTCAACCCCCAACACACTATATCGGACATAACGTTTAGTGCCCCTGATGTCTTAGCGGCGATAAACGAAATAAAACACAATTCAGAAGTAGGCCCCGATAGGTTCCCGGCTTGTGTCCTGAAGGTGTGTCGACACCAACTTGCATCTCCCCTTGCTAATCTGTGGAGAAACTCACTGGATGCTGGCTATATTCCAAAAAACCTTCTGTCCCAGTCTGTTGTCCCAGTTTTCAAAAAGGGAAACAAGTCCCTTGCTGTGAACTACCGTCCGATCTCACTCACCTCTCATATCATCAAGGTATTTGAGAGGGTGGTGAGATCTCGAATAACCCAATTTCTGGAAAGCAACAGACGGCTGATCTCCAACCAACATGGGTTCCGTAATGGAAGGGACTGCCTAACGCAGCTCCTGCATCACTTTGATGACATTTTGAGAGCTTTGGGAGAGGGCTCCAACACCGATGTCATCTACCTTGATTTCAGTAAGGCCTTCGACAGGGTCGATCACAAGATCCTATTGAAAAAACTATCCAACATTGGTGTCTCTGGAAAGTTACTGAAATGGATCAAGTGTTTCCTGACAGACAGATCTCAACATGTTGTAGTTGAAGGGGTAAAATCAAGCCCAGCCAAAGTCAGTAGTGGCGTTCCGCAAGGTACTGTGCTGGGCCCACTTCTTTTCATCATCTACATTAATGACATTAATGACATCATCAAGCACAGCAACATAAAAATCTTTGCAGATGATTCCAAGCTACAGAAGGTCATAAATGAGGCGAGTGACCGGACATGCCTTCAGTCAGATCTACTGGTTGTTATCCAATGGGCAGAAAAAAAACAATATGCTGCTGAACGAGGATAAATTTGAGTTAATCCACTTTGGAAAAGAGGATGCCCTGAAACTCCCATACTCCCTTCCTTCAGGTGAAACTCTCGCGGCGTCCAACAACATCAGAGACTTGGGAGTAATTGTGGACAACAACATAAGCTGGGCCACTCATATAAACACCAAAGTTGACATGGCCCGCAGAATGTGTTCCTGGATTCTCAGAACTTTCCAGTCGGGAGATATCCACACCATTATCCTTCTCTTCTCCACTTTTGCCCGACCCCACCTTGAATACTGTTGTCCACTGTGGTCTCCCCACACAATACAAGGTATCATAAAAGTTGAAGCACCTCAAAGGGCAATCACAAAAAAGATAGATGGCATGACAGGCCTCGACTATTGGGTCGACTAGAAAAGCTGAAACTTTATTCTCTCCAACGTCGTCGTGAGCGCTACATCATCTGCATGATGTGGAAAATATTCCATCAGCATTGCCCAAATGATGTTGGCATCACCTTTAAGGTACATCCAAGGCTTGGGCCCCGTGCCATCCGCCCAAAACAAAAATTGCACTCTCATCTCATAACAACAATACGGCACAATTATTTCACCTCAATTGGCCCCGCTCTCTTTAACATTACACCAAAACACATTAAAACAGAAACTGACCCTATAAGGTTCAAGAAGTCTTTGGACAGATTCCTTCAAGAAATCCCGGATAAACCCCCTACACCCGGATATGTCTCTGTAAACAATAACTCTCTACTTGAGTGGGCCATAGTGCCCAAATTTTGACTTGAAAGACTTCACCAGATGGTGCTATTAAGTTAGACATGGCCTGGGCCAATAATGGCCGAAACCTATCAAAGTATCAAAGTATCAAAGTATATATATATATATATATATATATATATATATATATATATATATATATATTATATATAATTCATATATATACATATATATATATACATATATATATACATATATATATATAAACATATGTATATATATATGTATATATATATACTAGCAGTATCGCCCGGCGTTGCTCGGGTTGTAAGGGAAATAACTATATAAGCATTTTTAGAGAGTTATAGCCAAAAAATAGCAAAAAAATGCATTAAAAATTGAAAAAAAATTAAGGTAATTTTTTTTTTAAATCGTTGACACATTTAGAGAGTTACTTCCCTTATATAAAAGCGAAAAAAATGCATTAAAATGGAAAAATATGATGGTAAATTTTTTTTAAATCGTAGACTCATCGTAGACGCACGCTAATACCCAGAAGGGCTCGATATGAATCACGACTATAAGATACCCGCTTTTGGTTAAACTGCACCGCAAAATGTGGGAGTAGTTAGGAATCTAAATCGTAGGAGACAGACACACAACTTCACTCTTATATAAAGATGCTTTTTTTTTCAGTCATAGAGTTAGATTTATGAAGGTCTTCAGTAGAAAATCCTTCGAATTCTGACTCGCTGCTTGATATAATGAAATTCGTATCCATTTTTTGTCAGAATTACAAATTTTGAAAACACAATAGGAACAAATTTCGGAAAAAAATCTCCCATAATTCACGGAATTAAAATTACACTTCGATTTTTGTACAAAACTGTAGTTGAGGTGTTTACGAAGTATAATACGTGTTTTCACGAATGTACTAAAGAGATTTGATCTGATATTCTCATTTAAATATGAATAGGTAAATTCGGGCGGCTTGGTAACGAAAGGGTTAAACGGATGCATACATTTATTAATCTCTTATTATAATAACTATATATAAGTGTCGTCTGTTTATACATAAACACTGTTTCATACTGCAATTATATATACATATATCTATATATAATATTATATAATAAAATATATACAGAGTAAAATAAAAACCAATTTACCTTTTCTGTCCGTCCGTGTGTCTTTGCAAATGTGTTGGAATGATAAGTGAGTTGTGTTTTGGCGCCTTTTTTACTAATAACAAACACACACGTGTTTGTATGTAGTTGTATGTGTATGTAGTTGT
>NC_043025.1:225637-280637 GCF_006345805.1 Octopus sinensis
TATGTATGTGTATATGGTGATTAAAAGCAATATGCTGTCACAAAACCATTTTATATTCACACAATCCTTCTTTAATTACCAGAACTATTACATTTAAATTCAAGATTAAATATTTGTTTCAAATGTTGGCACAAGGCCGGTAATTTCAGGGGACGAGATAAGTCTATTAAGCTATCCCCTATTTTAACAGGATCACATGATCCTGGATTCCTTTTAGCAGAGAATTTTTTCTGTTTATGCATTCGTGTGGGTCTCGTGTTTTGGGACTGTCTTCCTCCCACTCGCCACTCTCAAAGACCCATGTAAAAAAAACGAGGGTTATAGGCAGGGGCTTTCTCAACTGACAAACATTACGGAAATGAAATTTATAAAAAATAACCAATGAATTTTTAAGCTATAAAACTGATTTACAAATTCTAAATCTCATTTGTGAATTGGGAATCCATCATAGACTAACTAAAATGCTGGATGATTAGAGGACCATTATGTGGTATCTGGGGAGAGTCATTCTCTTTTAGTACCTTATAATTTAACACACTCACCGGTGAAATTATAAGGCAATAAAAGAGGATGACTCACTCCAAGCACAACAGAATATGCTTTAATACACGAACTCACATAAAGAATCTTGCAAACCAAATCCAAAAACGAAATAAAGGAAAATCTTTTTTTCGTTTAATTTCCATCATTTTACATAGTTATAAACAAATTAGATTTCATATTATATTCTGGAAATGTAAATGAAAGAGAGAGTCAAAACCTTTGAAAAGGTTGCAGGACGGAACGAAAATTTTGGAAAAATAAAAAAGAAATAAGTGGAAATTTTACAGGTGAGTGCGCTAAATTATAAGTCACCCAAAAGAGGATGACTCTCCCCAGACACAACAGAATATGCTTCAACACACAAAAAATACATAAAGAATCTTGCAAACCAAATCCCAAAGCGAAATAAATGAAATGTTTTGTTACCAGAGGTTTTCGCAGTTTCTTGTCTGTAAAATACCGTATGAAATTAAAATAAAGTTCAATATAAAAGTATATTTATGTTTGAAATTGTTGTAGTGAATGTTTAACGATGTAAATGTGTAAATACAATAATATTTAGGTTTCAATATCAGGCTGATGTCCGTTTAACGTCTTGCGAGTTCTGTTCGTTGAAACAGCAGAGAGAATTATGAGACTCCCAACTGTCGCTGGTTTATATATAATGTAGCAGAAAGACGTTTATAAATGTGTGGGTGTTACTTGGACATATTTGTGTATATCTTTGTTTAAATGTCTTTGTTGTAGTGTCTCTGTTGGTGGATGTGTATATTGCTGTGTGTATATGTTTGATTAAAGGATGTGTGTGTGTGTGTGTTGCAGTGTATATGTATGCTGATGTTATCCAGTATTCCCACACACCGTGTGAATATATCTTTCCCGTATCTCCTATTCCTGTCAACATACATTCTTTATCTCAATGCTTACGTCATCTTCAATATTCTTTTCTATTCTAGGCCCAAGGCCCGAGCTTTTGGGTGAGGGGCTGTGGTGTATGCGGAAGGTTCCCTGTGGTTGGCTCCAGTGCAAAAGACCGGATCAGTTCCTGTTGCTACGTGACTGGCAAGGAATAACTCAAGTTCTCATCCCAGCAGAAAAGCAAGACATACTTTTCCCTTACTTTGTCGAAGTGCTCACACATCCAGCACTGACGGCTGCCCCAATCGAAAAGGCCCCCTGCGCCCTTCTTCTTCAGGTCAGCTCCCCAGCTGCTGACGTCATCCCACACGCCACCCTTATCTTAAAGAACATATTCTCTCTACTCCACGTCGAAGTCCACTATCCAACCGGGAGGGCACCTTGCGCGTCGAGATTTTCTCGGGCTAGGCACCTCGTTCTCCTCCTCTCCACAATCGTCATCCGACTAAGCGACAATCCTGCGAAGGTCCAAGACATGTCACGGCATTCCATCCACGGAGACATTGTTTCTGGAATTGACCGCCGTCTCCATTGATACGTACAGCGCGCCTTCGGTGGCTTAACCCAGACTTCCTCCCCTATTTTCACGCAGGCGTGTCTCTTCTCTTCTTCGTGACACTCCGCCGCTTTACTCGATGCCTCCATTCGTATTTAAATAGCGCTCTGTGTGGCACGGATTCTTCAGCTTTTCCGGATCGGAGAGACATGTTGTACCAGAAAACTGCTTCCAGCGGCGAAATGTGTCCTCTTTCCGCTATGACCTTGACTGTCCGATGGTTCCTCTCCACGATTCCGTTACTGTTCGGCCTATATACTGCTCTGAACAAGCGATGCAATTTTCGCCGTCTGAGCATATCCCTCAACGCTTCCGAACGAAACGCCGCCCCGTTGTCCATTAGCAGTTCTTCCACGGGCCCTCTCTCTAAAAATATCCCGTTCAAAATCTGCGCAATCTCGTCAGTAATGCCCGTCCTCAACTCCCTCCAAATGGCCAGCTAGCCCGGACTGCAGTCGACCATGGAGAGATACTTTCCCTGTCGTTAATGCGTCACAACCACAGCAAGTCACTTCCAGTTGTGCTCCACCGAAAGGTTTCCTTGCTGATGCTCACACGGAGCAGGGTCAATGGGCTGACACTAGTCGCGGCTCCCGACCACTTTCCGGGTGCTTCTCCTAGTGACGTCAGCATCAATCATCTTCGCAAGATATTGGATCCTGTTCACACCTAAGTGATGCATAGCGTGCAGTCTCTTCAGTTCGGAGTCACCCAACCGACACGCCGCAGCTATCCCTTTCTGTGCCTCCTCCGGCTCCTCCAACCACGCCCTTTTCACCCTGGTCAGTGCGTCTGCCCTGTTTCTCTTGGAAGGCACGAAAACCACGTTTAGCTTCAGTCCGAACTCGGCAATCAATTCTCCTAGATCTCCTAGACGTCGCTTCACCAACATCTCCGCGGCACCTTTCGTCCGATCTCTTCTCTCACCGATGAGCACCGATCCTACCCAGCCAAGCATAGTGGCCGGATTTCGATTGACCGCAGCCCCCTTTTAAAGGGCTAAGTTCACCCCCTTCAGCATCTAGTCTAATTCGGTAACATTGGTGTGGTTAAAGCCGTCTGCTTTCCGAAGCCAGGCCGCGACCTCCACCTCAGTGCCTTCGATCTCCAACACAACCCCTATCGCTATACTGCTATCCTCACACCAGACGGTCCCGTATTCCGTTTGGGCACATACCAGTTCCCCCTGACCGGGTCTTCCGCTCTCGTCCTCTCTAGGATTTCCCACATCATCGCCACCTTGTTGCCTTAACTCTCCCCTTCCGCCCGTCTCTTGATATAACTGCACGCTGTGTGCAGCCATCTAGCGATCGAGTAGTGACCGACCGACTTCCCACACACCGAGAACAGCTCTCTCCTGCTGACGCTGGAACTCAGCTTTGGGATTTCATTTCCTTTTCGGGACACCAACTCTCTCGATCTATCTCTTCGCAGCTTCAGCCCCAGTGCAACTCCCCCTTCCATCGACTCCGGTGGTTTCGCAATCAGTCCGAACTTCTCCAGATGTCTCACTACCTCGTTGGCTGGCACTACAGTTTTGTCCACCAAAATGTTGTCTATGTAGGAACTGGTGTCCTTTCTAATCTTGTCCTCCTTCTTAAACAGTACGCCATGCCCTTGTACCGCACCATCTGATATCGCGACAGTTTGTCGCTTACATGGAGCTGCAAGTATGCCGATTTCAAGTCAACAATCGTCGCTGCCTTGGTCGACTGTCTCCACACACATAACACCTCGCCACAAACGTCGGTTGCCTTGCCACCCGTGTGGAACGATATATTCGCGTTTAGCTCTCTAAAGTCCAGCACTAGTCTGACTTTTCCCTTCGTCGGCTGCACCACCGCCTAAGAGGTAGCACTCCGCCCACTACCTCCTCCTCCCACGGAGCAACGACTCCTTCCTCGATCCACCTCTCTATCTCGTCTTCGAACTCAAGCCTGGCGTGACCGTTCAGGGTACGCTGGTAGCAGCTCACCCTGTTCTTCAGCATCGGGGGCTCGTCTTTCCATCACCACTCTATCGTCCACCGCTGACCATCGAATGCCGCCTGAAAATCCTTGTCCTCGATGGTGTAAGTGGCGCAGTCCCTCGCGGGGCTCTGCTTTCTATGGCGACCCTGACTCACAGCGCACGACACCCCCACACTTCCGAACGTGATCTCATCTCTACAATACTGACGCCACCGAGGCGGTTGATAGCGTCCACCCCCATCACCACATCAACCCCGTCTATTACGCGTTCAACCACAATTACCTGCAGCCTTAGCGTCGCGCCTCGCACCTCTATCTCTACCTTGCTGCTGCCTTTGCAACGGATTTCGCTGCCGTCGACCGCCCGGACGCTACTTGCCCCATTCCATTTCTTCGTCACCCTTGAATTCCCGAGGCTGGTCGTGCAACCCGTATCTAGAGTCAACGTGCTCCCTTCCAAACAGAGTGCCATAAGGCTGGCCACATCGCTAATGCCCTGCAATCTCGCCACAATCCTAATTTTACGCATCCAGGCCACTACATCGCCCTCATCATTAGATGGTCTGATAACGTCGCTGGCGATTCTGATTTTAGCTGCCATCGTGTTGACGACGTATGTGGAGTGCCGAAATAGCGTGTGGTGTAAGCGGGGAATTAGAAGTAAAGACACCTACCTTCTCTTCGACAACGCAGAACTCCCCGGTGGTAACGCATCCGTCCACGTGGCCCGATCCGAACGCTAAAAATAGCAGCTGCTTTTCCCTTACCTTGTCGAAGCGCTCACACGTTCAGCACTGTCGGTTACCCCGATCGTCCCTTGCCTGCGCGCGCGTCACTCCTGCACCTTACCTCTTCCGGTCAGCTCCCAAGTTCCGGTCAGCTCCCAAGTTCCGATCAGCTCCCCAGCTGTTGACTTCATCCCACAGGGTCCAGTCGATTAGATCGACCCCAGTACGTAACTGGTATTTAATTTATCAACACCGAAATGATGAAAGGCAAAATCGACCTCGGCGGAATTTGAACTCAGAACTTAACGGTAGACGAAATACCTATTTCTTTACTACCCACAAGGGGCTAAACATAGAGGCGACAAATAAGGATAGACAAACGGATTAAGTCGATTATATCGACCCCAGTGCGTAACTGGTACTTATTTAATCGACCCCGAAAGGATGAAAGGCAAAGTCTACCTCGGCGGAATTTGAACTCTTAGCTGCGGAGGATGACATGAAAAGCCTTGACTATTGGCATCGACTCAAAAAGCTCAGGCTTTGCTCCCTCCACGGCCGCTGTAAGCTCTATATCATCTGTATGATGTGGAAAATATTTCATCAACATTGCCCATCTTTAAAATTCGTCCGAGGCTTGGCCCTCGTGCCATCCGTCCACTACAGAAATGTTCGTGTCGTATCACAACACTATGACAGAACTATTTCACCTCAATTGACCCTGCTCTCTTCAACATCGTGTCAAATACACACAAAGGAGGAAAGTGACTTCGCGGTATTCAAACTATCCCCAGATGATTACCCCAACAAATACCAGATAAACCACCCACACCCAGTTATGCCTCTGTAAACAATAACCCTCTGCTTGAATGGGCTACGGTTCCCCAGAGCTGACTGTGTATCTTTTCCAGGTGGTGCTATTAAATTAGACATGGCCTGAGTCAACTTCGGCCGAAACTTATCTAAGTAATCTAATCTAGGCTGTAACCTTTTAATCAAAGCGTGACAACGTGGGTAGAGGCTGATATCTTAACATTTCTGGCGGTCTTAAGTATAAAAAAAAATTATTAAATATTTATATAGAACTACATTGAGTGTATGTCTATAATCGATTGTGTTTAGACCTGGTTTCTATCCTCAAACTGTTCAGTTTTGTAGATGCAATTTTGTTTTTAATAAGGTACTCCGAAATTAGAAAAATCAAAAATCTGCAACAATCTCGGTCCCATGAGTATCGGATAATGGATTTTCAACTGTGTAAAGAAACTGATTGTGGTGATCGTAGTTTTGACGGCGATTGGTGGTGAAAGCAGAGACAGTGTTGATGATGACGATGGTCGAGATAAGTATGGAGGATAAAATAGTATCGATGGTTAGATTGGCGACAGGAGCGGTGTGATGTGTGATGCTGAGGTGATGGTGGTAATGCTGGCAGAATCGTTAGCACGCAGGGCGAAATGCGTAGCCGTATTGCGTCTGCCGTTACGTTCTGAGTTCAAATTCCGCCGAGGTCAGCTTTGTCTTTCATCCTTTCGGAGTCGATTAAATAAGTACCAGTTACGCACTGGGGTCGATGTAATCGACTTAATCCGTTTGTCTGTCCTTGTTTAGCCCTCTGTGTTTAGCCCCTTGTGGGTAGTAAAGAAATAGGTATTGCAGTGGTTATAAGGTTGTGGTGGTGAAAGTGACTGGCAAGGTAACCGTCATTATAACGTTGATGGCGGTGTATGTGGTTGAAGTGGAAGCCATGACAGTGCTGCTGCTGATGGTGGTGGTCGTGGTAGGATAGTTGTGGTGGTGAATGTGATATGGTGGTGGTGGTGAATGGTGGTGATAGTGGTAGGATAGTTGTGGTGGTGGTGGTGGTAGTGGCTGGTGGTGATAGTGGTAGGATAGTTGTGGTGGTGGTGGTGGTGGTGGCTGGTGGTGGTCGTGGTAGGATACTTGTGGTGGTGAATGTGATATGGTGGTGGTGGTGGTGGTGGTGGTGGTGCTGGTGGCTGTGTGTGTATCACTCAACTTTTAGGTAATTGTTGTTTCTTTTTAGGCGCAGGAGTGGTTGTGTGGTAAGTAGCTTGCTTACCAACCACATGGTTCCGGGTTCAGTCCCACCGCGTGGCACATTGGGCAAGTGTCTTCTGCTATAGCCTCAGGCCGACCAAAGCCTTGTCTGTGTTTGTTCCCCCTAACATCGCTTGACAACAGATGCTGGTGTGTTTACGTCCCCATAACCTAGCGGTTCAGCAAATGTGACCGATAGAATAAGTACTATTCTTACAAAGAATATGTCTTGGGGTGATTTGCTTGTTTAAGGCGGTGCTCTAGCATGGCCGCAGCCAAATGCCTCAAACAAGTAAAAAATTTTTTAAAAAATCAAGTTGTATGGTTAAACTAGGTTCCTCTTATCATTGATGTATAAAAACTGATTCAGATGATTCCTGTTTTTAAAGGATTTTTTTTTTAATCATATGACTGTATTAATTTTTTTTTTACCCCCGCCAAGGAGGTTATATGCTTGTCTGAGAAATTGGGCGATTTTAGGCATTCATGCTAATGGGTGGAAATAAGCTACTTGGCGAAGGTTTTCTAGTTCATTCTAATTTATTCTTTTATTTATTCGATATTCTCTCGCTTCGAACCAAGCAGTTTCGTCTGCGCACATGCATCAACATGTGAACACCGTCTGCTGCTCATTTAGACGCATTCTTTTATTGTATTAGGTTCGCCCGGCTTGAAACAAACTTTCCCACACTATGAATAGTTGATTGTGTTGAATATATTTTCTTTGAAAAGCCGGAAAGCTTTACGGGAGAATAAGACATGAGGCTATTCTTTCATTTAACAGGGGTGTGCGTACATACATGCATGCGCACCAATATATAAGCGTATACATAGATATACACACTTACACATACACTTGCACACACACGGAGATGTCACTCAGATAAAAGGCAAAGTCGACTCCGGCGGAATTTGAACTCAGAAGGTAACAGCAGACGGAATACCTATTTCTTTACTACCCACAAGGAGCTAAACACAGAGGGGACAATTGAAGAGAGACAAACGGATTAAGTGGATTACATCGACCCCAGTGCGTAACTGGTACTTAATTTATCGACCCCGAAAGTATAAAAGGCAAAGTCGAACTCGGCAGAATTGGAACTCAGAACGTAACAGCAGACGGAATACCTATTTCTTTCTACCCACAAGGGGCTAAACGAAGAGAGGACAAACAAGGACAGACAAATGGATTAAGTAGATTATATCGAAACCAGTGCGTAACTGGTACTTATTCAATCGACTCCGAAAGAATAAAAGGCAATGTCGACCTCGGTGTATTTTTGAACTCAGAACGTAACAGCAGGCGGAATACCTATTTCTTTCTACCCACAAGGGGCTAAACGAAGAGAGGACAAACAAGGACAGACAAATGGATTAAGTAGATTATATCGAAACCAGTGCGTAACTGGTACTTATTCAATCGACTCCGAAAGAATAAAAGGCAATGTCGACCTCGGTGTATTTTTGAACTCAGAACGTAACAGCAGGCGGAATACCTATTTCTTTCTACCCACAAGGGGCTAAACGAAGAGAGGACAAATAAAGATAGACAAACGGATTAAGTAGATTATATCGAAACCAGTGCGTAACTGGTACTTATTCAATCGACTCCGAAAGAATAAAAGGCAATGTCGACCTCGGTGTATTTTTGAACTCAGAACGTAACAGCAGGCGGAATACCTATTTCTTTACTACCCACAAGGGGCTAAACACAGAGAGGATAAACAAGGACAGACAAACGGATTAAGTAGATTATATCGACGCCAGTGCGTAACTGGTACTTATTCAATCGACTCCGAAAGAATAAAAGGCAATGTCGACCTCGGTGTATTTTTGAACTCAGAACGTAACAGCAGGCGGAATACCTATTTCTTTACTACCCACAAGGGGCTAAACACAGAGAGGATAAACAAGGACAGACAAACGGATTAAGTAGATTATATCGAAACCAGTGCGTAACTGGTACTTATTCAATCGACTCCGAAAGAATAAAAGGCAATGTCGACCTCGGTGTATTTTTGAACTCAGAACGTAACAGCAGGCGGAATACCTATTTCTTTACTACCCACAAGGGGCTAAACACAGAGAGGATAAACAAGGACAGACAAACGGATTAAGTAGATTATATCGAAACCAGTGCGTAACTGGTACTTATTCAATCGACTCCGAAAGAATAAAAGGCAATGTCGACCTCGGTGTATTTTTGAACTCAGAACGTAACAGCAGGCGGAATACCTATTTCTTTACTACCCACAAGGGGCTAAACACAGAGAGGATAAACAAGGACAGACAAACGGATTAAGTCGATTATATCGACGCCAGTGCGTAACTGGTACTTAATTTATCGACTCCCAATGGTGAAAAGCTATGGTGGTATATGTGGTCGAAGTGGAAGCAATGATAATACTGATGATAATGTTTGTAGTCGTAGTGGTGGTGTTAGTGGTAGGATATTTGTGGTGGTGGTGGTGGTGGTGGTGGTGATGTATTTAATTGCTTCAAATGATTCCTGTTTTGAAAGGGTTTTTTTTTTTTAATTATATGGCCGTGTTATCTTTTTTTACCCTCGCCAAGGAGGTTATATTTCTGCTGATGTTTGTTTGAGAAATTGGCTATTTTTGGGGCATTCGTGTATATGGGTGGAAATGGGTTGCTTGGCGGAGGTCTGCGCTCTTTGGGTGCCTTTCTAGTTCATTCTAATTTATTCTTTTATTTATTCGATATTCTCTCGCTTCGAACCAAGCAGTTTCGTCTGCGCACATGCATCAACATGTGAACACCGTCTGCTGCACATTTAGACGCATTCTTTTATTGTATTAGGTTCGCCCGGCTTGAAACAAACTTTCCCACACTATGAATAGTTGATTGTGTTGAATATATTTTCTTTGAAAAGCCGGAAAGCTTTGCGAGAGAATAAGACATGAGGCTATTCTTTCATTTAACAGGGGTGTGCGTACATACTTGCATGCGCACCAATATATAAGCGTATACATAGATATACACACTTACACATACACTTACACACACACGGAGATGTCACTCAGATAAAAGGCAAAGTCGACTCCGGCGGAATTTGAACTCAGAAGGTAACAGCAGACGGAATACCTATTTCTTTACTACCCACAAGGAGCTAAACACAGAGGGGACAATTGAAGACAGACAAACGGATTAAGTGGATTACATCGACCCCAGTGCGTAACTGGTACTTAATTTATCGACCCCGAAATTATAAAAGGCAAAGTCGAACTCGGCAGAATTGGAACTCAGAACGTAACAGCAGACGGAATACCTATTTCTTTCTACCCACAAGGGGCTAAACGAAGAGAGGACAAATAAAGATAGACAAACGGATTAAGTAGATTATATCGAAACCAGTGCGTAACTGGTACTTATTCAATCGACTCCGAAAGAATAAAAGGCAATGTCGACCTCGGTGTATTTTTGAACTCAGAACGTAACAGCAGGCGGAATACCTATTTCTTTCTACCCACAAGGGGCTAAACGAAGAGAGGACAAATAAAGATAGACAAACGGATTAAGTAGATTATATCGAAACCAGTGCGTAACTGGTACTTATTCAATCGACTCCGAAAGATAAAAGGCAATGTCGACCTCGGTGTTTTTTGAACTCAGAACGTAACAGCAGGCGGAATACCTATTTCTTTCTACCCACAAGGGGCTAAACGAAGAGAGGACAAATAAAGATAGACAAACGGATTAAGTAGATTATATCGAAACCAGTGCGTAACTGGTACTTATTCAATCGACTCCGAAAGAATAAAAGGCAATGTCGACCTCGGTGTATTTTTGAACTCAGAACGTAACAGCAGGCGGATACCTATTTCTTTACTACCCACAAGGGGCTAACACAGAGAGGATAAACAAGGACAGACAAACGGATTAAGTAGATTATATCGACGCCAGTGCGTAACTGGTACTTATTCAATCGACTCCGAAAGAATAAAAGGCAATGTCGACCTCGGTGTATTTTTGAACTCAGAACGTAACAGCAGGCGGAATACCTATTTCTTTACTACCCACAAGGGGCTAAACACAGAGAGGATAAACAAGGACAGACAAACGGATTAAGTAGATTATATCGAAACCAGTGCGTAACTGGTACTTATTCAATCGACTCCGAAAGATAAAAGGCAATGTCGACCTCGGTGTATTTTTGAACTCAGAACGTAACAGCAGGCGGAATACCTATTTCTTTACTACCACAAGGGGCTAAACACAGAGAGGATAAACAAGGACAGACAACGGATTAAGTAGATTATATCGAAACCAGTGCGTAACTGGTACTTATTCAATCGACTCCGAAAGAATAAAAGGCAATGTCGACCTCGGTGTATTTTTGAACTCAGAACGTAACAGCAGGCGGAATACCTACTTCTTTACTACCCACAAGGGGCTAAACACAGAGAGGATAACAAGGACAGACAACGGATTAAGTAGATTATATCGAAACCAGTGCGTAACTGGTACTTATTCAACGACTCCGAAAGAATAAAAGGCAATGTCGACCTCGGTGTATTTTTGAACTCAGAACGTAACAGCAGGCGGAATACCTATTTCTTTACTACCCACAAGGGGCTAAACACAGAGAGGATAAACAAGGACAGACAAACGGATTAAGTAGATTATATCGAAACCAGTGCGTAACTGGTACTTATTCAATCGACTCCGAAAGATAAAAGGCAATGTCGACCTCGGTGTATTTTTGAACTCAGAACGTAACAGCAGGCGGAATACCTATTTCTTACTACCCACAAGGGGCTAAACACAGAGAGGATAAACAAGGACAGACAAACGGATTAAGTAGATTATATCGAAACCAGTGCGTAACTGGTACTTATTCAAACGACTCCGAAAGAATAAAAGGCAATGTCGGCCTGGTGTATTTTTGAACTCAGAACGTAACAGCAGGCGGAATACCTATTTCTTTACTACCCACAAGGGGCTAAACACAGAGAGGATAAACAAGGACAGACAAACGGATTAAGTAGATTATATCGAAACCAGTGCGTAACTGGTACTTATTCAATCGACTCCGAAAGAATAAAAGGCAATGTCGACCTCGGTGTATTTTTGAACTCAGAACGTAACAGCAGGCGGAATACCTATTTCTTTACTACCCACAAGGGGCTAAACACAGAGAGGATAAACAAGGACAGACAAACGGATTAAGTCGATTATATCGACGCCAGTGCGTAACTGGTACTTAATTTATCGACACCGAAAGAATAAAAGGCAATGTCGACCTCGGTGTATTTTTGAACTCAGAACGTAACAGCAGGCGGAATACCTATTTCTTTACTACCCACAAGGGGCTAAACACAGAGAGGATAAACAAGGACAGACAAACGGATTAAGTCGATTATATCGACGCCAGTGCGTAACTGGTACTTATTCAATCGACTCCGAAAGAATAAAAGGCAATGTCGACCTCGGTGTATTTTTGAACTCAGAACGTAACAGCAGGCGGAATACCTATTTCTTTACTACCCACAAGGGGCTAAACACAGAGAGGATAAACAAGGACAGACAAACGGATTAAGTCGATTATATCGACACCAGTGCGTAACTGGTACTTAATTTATCGACCCCGAAATGGTGAAAAGCTATGGTGGTGTATGTGGTCGAAGTGGAAGCAATGATAATGCTGATGATAATGTTTGTAGTCGTAGTGGTGGTGTTAGTGGTAGGATATTTGTGGTGGTGGTGGTGGTGGTGGTGATGTATTTAATTGCTTCAAATGATTCCTGTTTTGAAAGGGTTTTTTTTTTTTAATTATATGGCCGTGTTATCTTTTTTTACCCTCGCCAAGGAGGTTATATTTCTGCTGATGTTTGTTTGAGAAATTGGCTATTTTTGGGGCATTCGTGTATATGGGTGGAAATGGGTTGCTTGGCGGAGGTCTGCGCTCTTTGGGTGCCTTTCTAGTTCATTCTAATTTATTCTTTTATTTATTCGATATTCTCTCGCTTCGAACCAAGCAGTTTCGTCTGCGCACATGCATCAAAATGTGGACACCGTCTGCTGCACATTTAGACGCATTCTTTTATTGTATTAGGTTCGCCCGGCTTGAAACAAACTTTCCCACACTATGAATAGTTGATTGTGTTGAATATATTTTCTTTGAAAAGCCGGAAAGCTTTGCGAGAGAATAAGACATGAGGCTATTCTTTCATTTAACAGGGGTGTGCGTACATACTTGCATGCGCACCAATATATAAGCGTATACATAGATATACACACTTACACATACACTTGCACACACGCAAAAATTCACCTACATTCTCTCTCCCCTCCCACTGCTCTCTCACCTTGTCTCACCTCATTATATATTACTGTATGCTCCCCCTTTCTTGCTTTCTCTCTCCCCCTCCCACCTCATTATATATTACTGTATGCTCCCCCTTTCTTGCTTTCTCTCTCCCCCTCCCACCTCATTATATATTACTGTATGCTCCCCCTTTCTTGCTTTCTCTCTCCCCCTCCCACCTCATTATATATTACTGTATGCTCCCCCTTTCTTGCTTTCTCTCTCCCCCTCCCACCTCATTATATATTACTGTATGCTCCCCCTTTCTTTTCTCTCTCTCCCTTTCGATCTGTATATTGCTACGTCATTCCGCTTTTCTTAATCTCCCTCCTACCTCATGCTCTCTCTATCTCTCTCCCCCACTCATATGTATTACTATATCATTCCGCCTCATCTATTCTCTTACCTTATACCCTCTCGTTTTCTCTCTCTCTCTCTCTCTCTCTCTCTCTCTCTCCTTCCCTCCCTCCTACAACACACAACAATCGACACATCCCTCTTTGTCTCTCAGCCCCTCATAATATATCTTTTTTAACCACTCCGCCTCCCTTGCTTTATCTCTTACCTCACCCTTACCCTCAATTTCTCTATCTCAGTCTCTCCCTGTCCCTTCATATGCAAGTCTGTCTGTCTGTCTCTCCCTCTCCCTCTCTCCCTCTGTCTGTCTGTCTCTCTTTCTCCCTTCCTTTCTTTCTTCTTCTCCCTCCCCTCTCTCTTTATTACCTCATTATATATTAACACTTTTTTCTCTTTGTCTCTCTACTCATACTGTCCCCCCTCTTTTACTTTTATTGTGTGGCCATGCTGGAGCACCGTCTTTAGTCGAGCAAATCGACCCCAGGACTTATTCTTTGTAAGCCTAGTACTTATTCTTTCTTTCTCTTTTTCCGAACCGCTAAGTTACGGGGACAAACACAAACAAACATATACACTCACATACATATATATATACATATATGCAACGGGCTTCTTTCAGTTTCCGTCTACCAAATCCACTCTCAAAGCATTGGTCGGCCCGAGGCTATAGTAGAAGACACTTGCCCAAGGTGCCACGCAGTAGGACTGAACCCGTAACCAGGTGGTTGGTAAGCAAGCTACTTACCACACAGCCACTCCTGCGCCCCCTCTTTTACTTTTACTTTTATTCTGTGGCCATACTGGAGCACCGTCTTTAGTCGAGCAAATCGACCCCAGGACTTATTGTTTGTAAGCCTAGTACTCATTCTTTCGTTCTCTTTTTCCGAACCGCTAAGTTACGGGGACGTAAACACACCAGCATCGGTTGTCAAGCGATGTTGGAGGGGGGGACAAACACAAACAAACATATACACTCACATACATATATATATGCATATATGCAACGGGCTTCTTTCAGTTTCCGTCTACCAAATCCACTCACAAGGCTTCGGTTGGCCCGAGGCTATAGTAGAAGACACTTGCCCAAGGTGCCACGCTGTGGGACTGAACCCAGAACCATGTGGTTCGTTAGCAAGCTACTTACCACACAGCCGCTCCTAAGTTTCTTTCCTTATTTCTTTCTCTCTTCCTTTAATTCTTACTTCCTTATTTACTTTGTCTTTCCTCTCCCTCCCTTTCCTTGTTTCCTTCTTCCTTCCTTCCTTACCTCCTTTCTTCTTTCCTTCATTTATTTCCTTCTTCCTTCCTTTAATTATTTCTTTCATTCTTTTTTCTCTTCTTTATTTCTTTCTTTCTCTCATTCCCTTTCTCATTTTTTCTTTCACTCTTATGTCATACTTTATGACAGAATAACGTCGCGTTTTCCCCTCCCTCCTCTCTCCTTCTTTCTTTCTTCATTTCATTCTTTTCCTTTCTCTTCTTCTTCCTTTAATTCTATTTTCCTTCCTTTCTTTCTCCCCCTCTCTCTCCCTCACGCAATCTATTGGGTTGGGGCATAATTATTGCAGCTTTTTTTAACAAATTTTATTCAATAAAAATATTATAACAACATGTAACAAAACCATCTTTAAATGATTATTCCGGAGCATATTCACCATCTACCTCAGTTACTGCTTGCCATTTGCTTGACAGACGGTCAGACCGTCATTTAAAGATGTTTTTGTTAAATATTGTTATTGTTTTCGTTGAATAAATTTTTTGGAAAAAAAAAGACAATAATTACACCCTAACCCAATAATTATCTCCTTCGCATAATTATTTCGGCCTTTGTTAGAGAAACTGACCTCTATATTGTCTCGCATCATTCCGGAAGCAGCAAGCAACGACTTGTAGCGGCACAAGCAGCAAGCACCATATTGGATGAGATCTCGCGGCAGCCATTGCCATCTACGAGACCTGAGCGATACCCCACCTGTATCCATTTGCCATGCGCGAGGTCACAACGAGGCTCGCGATGGAAACTATATAAACGGAAAACCGATTCAGACCTGTCTCTTTTGGCGCCACCCCCACAGCAGCACTGGCTGAGGCTTTCTACCTGTCCATCTTCAGAGGAAATGCGCCCACACTATCGGAGCTTAAGATGGTAGCTGAGAGCAGCACACTTCATTTTGCCTTCCATTATTAAAGACTTTCAAATTTGTAATGTTTTTCATATTGTTTGGTCTGTCCTTTTTGTAAATTCTAACTATGTGTGTGTGTGTGTGTGTGTGTGTGTGTGTGCGTGTTTGTGTGTGTGTGTGTGTGTGCGCGTGTGTGTGCGCGTGTGTGTGTGTGTATGTTTGTGTGTCTGTGTTTGTCTCCCCAACATCGCTTGACAACCAATGCTGGTGTGTTTATGTCTCCGTAACTTAGCGGTTAGGAAATAGATACTCATAGAATAAGTACTAGGCTTACAAAGAATAACTCCCGGGGTCGATTTGCTCTAGTGAAGGCGGTGCTTCAGCATGGCCACAGTCAAATGACTGAAACAAGTAAAAGAGTAAAAGAGCACAATATGCTTAAGCCATGTTAAAAAAGAAAAGCAGTTATTGTTTTATACAGTCGTCACAACTGTCCAGAGCCTCTTTGAACAGGGGAGTGGTGGGCAGTTGAATGACATCTTGTGGTAGCTTGTTCCACGGGGCTGCGATACGGATGGAGAATGTAGCCTTTTGCCTGTTGAGTCGAAAGTGTCGGGGATAGAGTTTCCAATCGTGCTCACGAAAACCCCTATCCGGCGCAGGGGTGAAAAACTCCGCAAATGGTAGATTTATATTCCCGTTGAAGATGTTGAAAGCTGGGATGAGTTCTCCCCGCATTCTCCGTTGTTCGAGTGAAGGTAATGCCAGCCGTTGGAGACGTTCCTCATCCGTAAGCTTAGACAGGCCCACGATCATTCCGTTGGCTAAGTGTTGAACCCGTTCTAGGTGCTGAATGTCTTTCTGGAGATATGGGTTTGAGGCCTGGATGCATAGTTACCGTTTTTATTAAATATTTTGAGATCATTTGGAGATCAATTGCTTTTATAAATACTTTGGAAACCTTTCGAGCGTGATCGTTACCAACGTCACGTCACTGACCTCCTGTGCCGGTGGCATGTGTAAAAAGATTTGCGTGAGGTCATTGCCAGTACCGCCTGACTGGCCCCCGTGCCGGTGGCACGTAAAAATCACCTACTACACTCTCGGAGTGGTTGGCGTTAGGAATGGCATCAAGTTGTAGAAACTCTGCCGGATCAAGATTGGAGCCTGGTGCAGCCATCTTGTTCACCAGCCCTCAGTCAAAATCGTCCAACCCATGCTAGCATGGAAAGCGGACGTTAAACGATGATGATGATGATGAGGATGATGATTTGGAAACATCCTTCAATTCTCATATGAAAAACAAACAAAATTTGAAGTCATTTGGTTTCTGTTTCTAGCGTGAAGATTGATCACATGTAGGAAATGTTCTAATACATGCTTCTTAAACTGTCCTTCAATTGAAAGTAAATGCAAGTTTGAAGGTAATTGGTTGTATTTTCTAGCAGGATATGAAATCATATGTGGGGAAATATTTTTGTAGTTGATCTGTAAAGTGTCCTTTAGAGAGAGAGAGAAAGATATGGGGAGAGAGAGATAAAGTGAGAGAAGAGAGGGAGTGAGAGAGAAGGAAAAGAAAGTGGAACATAAAGAGACAGAGGGTGAGAGAAGGGGAGGGATATATAGTTTAGCGAGAGAGGGAGGGGGTAAAAGTATATATATATACTAGCAGCATAGCCCGGCGTTTCCCGGGTATGTAAGAGCCCCTAGTAGGCAACGACTAATCCCAATCTAGTCCTTTCCCTCTAGGGAACGAAGGTGCGTGTGTAGGTTGCAATGTCTTCTCTTCACTCCCAAATAACTATCAAACAGCTATCGATAATTCAACCCAACCAATTCCTACTAGGAAGAAATTACGTTCGAGACTTTAACCCCAACACCGCCACTTCTGCTGCAGCCGCAAGTTATTCGAATACTTTTTTTGTTTAAACTTTCTTTATAACTACCACCCCAAACGTTTTACCTTAAATTTTTGATGTACCCTAAGGGTCCTCGGACGCTACTTGCAAACTCTTGGTTTATTATAAACCGCTTTTGTCGTGTGCACCAAAAACCTTTTCCATTTGTTTGTTCAGTTTGGTCACTTTTGACTTTTTCGTTGTTGTCACTCACATTGCTGCCCGCTTTTTTGCCATTTTTGTACATTTTTATACATTTTGGGATACTTACCCCACATGTTCCGAGAGTTAAAAAGGTCGAGTTGCGTCCCCTAGACAGTCTGTAGAAAATGTGTTGCATATAAAAAGCTTAGATTCTCGACCCCATGTCGAATTTATCGATTTTTTTTCAGAACTGGGGGAACTTTTTAAAATTTTCACTGCGTTAGTTTTGAATTATGACATTGGGCTATGTGCGTGTCAAGTTTCATCAGAATCGGTTGAAAGCCGTGGTCAGGGTGAGGGTACAACCTGACAGACACACACTTGCAAGTCGGGTAGAACGGTCGCTAGTAGTTTCAGATGCCTGAGCAGCGGCATAACGGGAAGCTGTTTGCGAGAGGCGCAAGGCGGTTTCCTCGTGGGTCTCGCGTGCCCTTCTAGCCCTAGCAGCCGATGCCTTGGCCGTCCGAGGGCTGAGGAGGGTCCTTCTCTTCTTGGGTGGCATTTTGGTGGATAGCAATGTGTTTGGCAAAGGTGTAATAAAAAGGAACACGTGGGGTAAGTATTTTGGTGGATAGCAATGTGTTTGGTAAAGGTGTAATAAAAAGGAGCTCGTGGGGTAAGTATCCGAAAATGTATAAAAATGTACAAAAACGGCCAAAAAGCTGGCAGCAATGTGAGTGACAACAACGAAAAAGTCAAAAGTGACCAAACTGAACAAACGAAAGGAAAAGTTTTTTTGGTGCACACGACAAAAGTGTTTTATAATAAACCAAGAGTTTGCAAGTAGCGTCCGAGGACCGTTAGGGTACGTCAAAAATTGAAGGTAAAACGTTTGGGGTGGTAGTTATAAAGAAAGTTTAAACCCAAAAAGTATTCGAATAACTTGCGGCTGCAGCAGCTATTAGCAGAAGTGGCGGTGTTGGGGGTAAAGTCTCGAATGTAATTTCTTCCTGGTAGGAATTGGTTGGATCGAATTATCGATAGCTAAAAAGGTCAAGTTGCGTCCCCTAGACAGTCTGGTTTGTGTTTAATACACAAATTTGTTTGCTATGTGTGCCACATATGATTAAATTAACCGATTTTTTCCAATAATGTATCCTATTGGAATAAAAAGGGCTATATAGCTCCTTGGAGCAGACATGATGCTCGTTGTGAAAAAAAAAAAGATTCCTGCCAATTTGTGAAAGATATTGTCGAAAATATGTCATCTTGAATTTGAACGCGATTTCCCAAAATGGCATGATTTTATCGATTGTTTCTGATGGTAAGGTATTGCATGGAAAACTAACGTCAGAATTGAGTTTCTTAGGGTAACATTAAGCTTCACCATGAGTTTGGTGAAAATCGATTGCAAGTTGTGAAAACTACCATTGCATAAACTACCGTTGCATAAAAAAAGCTTAGATTCTCGAGTTGCGTCCCCTAGACAGTCTGTGGTTCATGTTTATGATTCTCGACCCCATGTCGAATTTATCAATTTTTTTCAGAACTGGGGGAACTTTTCAAAATTTTCGCTTCGTTAGTTTTGAATTATGACATTGGGCTATGTGTGTGTCAAGTTTCATCAGAATCGGTTGAAAGCCGTGGTCAGGGTGAGGGTACGAGAAAACAGACACACAGAAGCACGCACAGACAAACTGCCGTTTATATATAGAGAGATATATACTCTTTTACTCTTTTACTTGTTTCAGTCATTTGACTGCGGCCATACTGCAGCACCGCCTTTAATCGAGCAACTCGACCCCGGGACTTTTTCTTTTGTAAGCCCAGTACTTATTCAATCGGTCTGTTTTGCCGAACCGCTAGTTGACGTGTACATAAACTCACCAGCATCGGTTGTCAAGCAATGCTAGGGGGACAAACACAGATACACAAACACACACACGCATATATATACATATATACGACGGGCTTCTTTCAGTTTCCGTCTACCAAATCCACTCACAAGGCTTTGGTTGGCCCGAGGCTATAGTAGAAGACACTTGCCCAAGGTGCCATGCAGTGGGACTGAACCCGGAACCATGTGGTTGGTAAACAAGTTACTTACCACACAGCCACTCCTGCGCCGAAATATATATATTTCGTCTGTCTTAATGTTCTGAGTTCAAATTCCGCCGCAGTCAACTTTGTCCTTTACCTTTTCGGGGTCGATAAACTAAGTACCAGTTGCTTACTGGGGTCGATCTATTCAACTGGACTCCTCCCCCAAAATTTTGGGCCTTGCGCCTAGAATTTAAAAGACTCTGTGTGTGTGTGTATGTGTGTGTGTGAGAGAGAAGAGAGAGAGAGAGAGAGAGAGAGAGAGAGAGAGAGAGAGAGAGAAAAGAATGTGTTTTGAAAGGCACAAGAAAGCACTATAATAACTGTTATAATTTAATCATCCATAGTTTGATACAAAATTTCGGGATATAAAAATTCCTTCTTCAGATATCCCTAGGAATTGATCGAGTCACTGCTACAATCGGTTTTCCAATGGTTTTTTCTATATTCCGAAATGTTGTATCAGACTATGGATGATTAAATTATAACAGTTATTATAGTCCATAGTTGTTATTATAGTGCACTGTTGTGCCATTCAAGACACTTTATATTTTTTACAAACAATATACAATGCTTCAAGCGAATGACAATACACTCCTCTCTCTCTCTTTCTCTCTCTCTCTCTCTCTATATATATATATATATATTACAGAGAAAGAGAGAGAGAGAGAGAGAGCAAATGTTATAAAGGTTTTAGTAAGAGTGTGGGAGAATGTTGTGTTGGAGAGAAGGCAGAAGTAGCGGTGTTTCTCGAAGTGTCCTTCCAGTTACAACTGAAAAACTATAAACTTTGAAGGACTTGCTTTCTGTTTCTAGTAAGATGTGAGAAAATATGTTGGTCTCTTTCTTTTATAAATTCTTCTCAATTGTCCTTCAAATTTTTATATGACAAACATAGTGAATTGAAAGTCACACGGCTTCTATTTCTAGAATGAAGAATACCACATATGGGAAAAGATTTTTAAAATGCTTCTTAATGTCCCTTTTAATTATTTAATGGAAACAAATGTAAATTTGTGTGCAGTTGGCTGTTATTTCTAGCATAATGTGAAATCATGTAGAGGACAATTATTTTAATAAATGCTTCTTAAATTGTCCTTCAATGCTTGCACTATTTAATTTCTTCAATTATAAACTTACAAAGTATTTATGTAATTAGTCATTAGTTAAATAATTAATTATTTAAATTAAGCTGCACCAAAATTTAAATCAGAGAATTGTTAGAAATAAAAGAGAGGAAGAGGAGAGGGAGGGTAATAATATAATGAAGAGGAGGAGGGAGATAGAGAGGAAGAAAGGAAATAGAGATGGATACCTAGGGAAGGGGAGGGACACGTTAATGTATGAGGTTAGAGAGAGGAAGAGAAACTGATATATAGTATCAGTAAGTGAGGGAGGGGATGAGGTGAGCGGTATGGCAAGGGAGGCGGGGTTTAAAATAAATATATAATGAAGTGGAGGAGGGAGAGAGGAGACAAAGAGGGAGAAGTCGATTGCTATGTTTTGTAGGCGAGAGAGAGAGAGAGAGAGAGAGAGAGAGAGAGAAAGGGGATGGAAATAGAAGGCAAGAGAGGGAGAGGCACTGTAATATATAATGAGGCGGGAAGAGAGATACTGTTAGCTACAGAGAGAGAAGGCAAACGATAAATACATTTACTAATAGAGGAAGGGTAAGAGGTAAGAGGGGTGGAGTCAGTCCACATTAAATGGGGTGAGGGTGTTTACTGAGAGAGGGAGAGTCAGAGGTAAGGAATATATAACGAAGGGCGGGGAAGTAGAGAGTCAGAGCAAGGATAATAACTCTTACCACAACCCTTTTTGCTTTAAACTGTTTTCCTTTTTATTGAGTCTAATGAAATCTGTTTTCTTGCGCAAACTCTACAGGTTTCCAAATATGATTTAATGAGAATAACACATCGATGTGTTTATAACACACTGGCAGTATCGCCCGGCGTTGCTCGGGTTTGTAAGGGAAATAACTGTATAAGCATTTTTAGAGAGTTATAGCCAAAAAATAGCAAAAAATGCATTATAATTTTTTTTTAAATCGTTGACTCATCGAAGACATTTCTAGAGAGTTACTTCCCTTATATAATAGCGAAAAATGCATTAAAATGGAAAAAAATGATGGTAATTTTTTTTTTAATCGTAGACTCATCGTAGACGTACGCTAATACCCAGAAGGGATCGATATGAATCACGACTATAAGATACCCGGTTTTGGTAAACTGCACCGCAAAATGTGGGAGTTGGGAGTAGTTAGGAATCTAAATCGTAGGAGACAGACACACAACCTTACTTTTATATATAAAGATTATCAATAAATATCGAACACCTTTCTACGTCACTGATTCGTTTTTCGCTTGACATCTCACAATTTCGCTTTTTTACACTTTCGTTTCTTAGTCTTTAATTAGTTTCCAGGGAACACAAATTAAGGAAAAGTATTAAGTTAGCCTCTCTTAGCAACACACAACACACGCTTTCTGTCTCGCAACCCCCATCGACACATACACACATCCATATCCATTTCTCTCTCTTTCACTTTATGCTGCCTCAAAGTCTGTCATTTTCACCTACGAAAATAAATAAATAAATTTTAATGAATTTACCGAGCGCTGTAACTTAACAGTTGATTAAAGTGACATTTCCCCGAGTTATATCGAAGGATCGCCTATATGTGTGTATGTAGTAGTTGAGAAATGTATCATAAGATTTATAAATGTATTATTATCAGCTGATTAAGAGAAATTCACTCAAAGGACATTTCCCCAGGTGTCAACAGCAAGTAGGAATCACGTTCAATCTCCTCTGAAATATTTCTGACAGTTAACCTTTCTTATGCCATTAATTATATTTATATGTTTCTTTGAGTATTAATATCTGACTGTACTGATTCATTCTATCGGATGCTGTTACACGTCGCTGCTCACGATGCCCTTCCAGTTCTTTCTTGATTGGGTCATTCTGTGCCATCTTCGCCCAAATATTTCAACTGTCTTGATGTCTTCATTAAATCATTCTCGCAAAATCATGTCTTAACTAGACATGTCTGTATTGTTATGAGAACATAACTATATAAATGTGACACTTCAAAACGATAGGCATTTTTACCTCCGCCTAAATTCGGGGGTTAGTTTCGTAGATTTTAAACACAGCAACAATTAATCCATTCGTTGTAGCTCGGAAAGAAAGAAAGAAAACACAAAGAGAGAGAAAGAAAGAAAGAAGAAAGAAAGAAAGAAATAAAGAAAGAAGAACTAAAGAAAGAAAGAAAGAAGAGTAAAGAAAGAAAGAAAAGAAAAAAAGATAGAAAGAAAAAAGAAATTAAGTAAAAGGGAAACAAAAGAAATAAATAAAAGAAAGAAAGAGAATAGAAAAAAGAAAGAAAGAAAGAATGAGATTAAGAAAAGAATGAGAGTGGAGAGAGAGAGTAAAAGAAGAAAGAATGAAAGAGAAAGAGAGAGGGAGGAAGAAAGAAAAGAGAAAAAGAAGGAATGATAGAAGGGAGGGGGAAGGAAAAAAGTAATGTGATTCTGTAATAATACATGAAATGAGAGCGGAAGAAATAAATAAAGAAAGAAAGAAAGGAAAAAGAAAGAAAGAAAGGAAAAAAGAAAGAAAGTAAGAAAGAAATTAAGAAAGAAAGAAAGAAAGGGAGAAAGAAAGGAGCAAGAAAAGAAAAAGAAGGAAGGAAAGGTAGAAAGAAAAGAAAGATAGAAAGGGAAAAGAAGGAAATTTAGAAAGAATGAAACAAAAATAGAAAGGAGGAAAGGGGAAAGAAAGGAAAGAAGAAAAGATAGAAGGAAAAAGAAGGAAAGATAGAAAGAATGAAGGGAAGAAAGAAGGAAAAAGAAGGAAAAAAGAAGGAAAGAAAGAGAGAAAGATAAGAGCTGGGCGAGAGGGAGAGAGAGAAAAAGGAGAAAAGGAAAAGAAAACAAAGAAAAGCAACGAAACAACGACGAAAAAAAGAAAGGAAGAAAAAGAAAAGAAGCAAAGGAGAAGGAAAGATAAGAGCGAAGAAAGAAAAGAGAATGAAGGGAAAGAAGAAGGAAATGAAAAACTGAAAGAAAACTAAAGAAATAACGAAAATGAAAGAAGGAAACAGAAAAAGATGAGAGAAATGAAAGAAGAAATAAATAAAGAAAGAAAGAAAGGAAGGGGAATGAATGAAAGAAAGAAAGAGTAAGAAAGGAAGAAAGAAAGAAAGAAAAAAGAAAGAAAGAAAGAAAGAAAAAAGAAAGAAAGAAAGAAAGAAAAAAGAAAGAAAGAAAGGAAATTGAAAGAAAGAAAGAAAGGAAATTGAAAGAAAGAAAGAAAGAAAGGAAGAAAGAAAGGAAGAGAGGAAAATGAACGAAAAAAAGGAAGAAAGAAAGAATAAGAGAGAGATAGAAAGGAAGGTGACGTAATTCTGTAAAAATGATAAGATGTAAGAGGGAGAGGGAGAGAGAGAGGAGGAGTATGAGATGAGAGAGAAAGAATAAAAAGGTGGAGCATTAATATATAATAAGGTAATAGAGAGAGGGAGAGGGAGAGAGGGAGAAAGAGAGAGACAGACAAACAGAGACACGGAGACAGAGAGAGAGACATGAGAAGCGAGAGGGAGAAAGAGAGAGACTGAAATAGAGAAATGGAGAGAGCAAAGAGAGAGAAAGACAGACATAGAGAAAGAGAGGGAGAGGGAAAGGGAGGAGAAAGGGAGGGAAAGAATGAGGTAAGAGAATGAGAGAATATTATATAAGGAGGTGGAGGGAGAGAGAGAATGATACATAGGTTTAGAAAGAGAGGGAGAGTGTGAGGTGGGGCGGAGCGAAAAGAGGTAGAGGGAGAGTATGAGATATGAGGTGGTAAAGAGGGAGGGAGAGAGAGACAAAAAGTGAGCGGGGGAGGAAACAGAGGTGATGTATGAGATATATGCTTTGTGAGGGAGGGAGAGTAAGAGTTGAGAGAAAACGAGGGATGAGGGAGGCGGGGTTAAACAATAACATAAATAAGTGAAAGAGGGGGGGAGTTGAGAAGGAGAGGGAATGATGTGTGTGATAAGAGAGGGAGTCTATCATGTATTAGAGAAAGGAAGAGGGGAAGGAAGAGGTATTAATACAGAATGGGGAAGGAGAGAGAAGAGTTTCGAAGTGTCCTTCATTTTCATATGAAACACAAAACCAAACTTTAACATACTTGGCTGTTATTTCTAGCATCCCCTATTGGACTATATTTCTCCACATGCTTCTTAAAGTGTCCTTCATGAAAACAATATAAATTATAGTGTGGTGGGCAGTTATTTCTAGCAAGATAACAGACCACCAATACGTTTTATAGACGCTTCTTCACTTGGTTTCTCCTTCGATGAAGAAGTCTGACCAGATCCGGGAAAAAGTTTTATAAATGCTTCTTAAATTGTCTTTCAAGTTCGTATGAAAAACAAAGCAACTTTGAGTGTAGTGGGCTGTTATTTCTAGCATGATGTCAAACCAGGTGTAGGAGGATTCTTTGAATAAATGCTTCTTAAACTGTCCGTCAATGTCTCGGCTATTTAATTTGCTCAATTAAGAACTACACAGTAATTATGTAATTAATGGTTAGTTAAATAATTAGCTTCTGGTAAAATAATTAGCGAGAGAGAAATTTGAAGGTAAATCTGAAAATATAATTTATTTGTAAGAAAGTAAGGTTTCTTAGGGATAAAAGGAGAGGAAGAGGGAGAGGGTAAGATATAAGGAGGTGGGAGAGATAGAGAGAGAAAGAAAGGAAGAAAGAGTGAGAGAGAGAAAGCCCAGGGAAGGGGAGGAATATATTAATGTATGAGGAAGCAGAGAAAGAATGAGAGTGAGAGAGAGAGAGAGAGAGAGACAGAATGCGTGAGAGAGAGATAGAGAGAGAAAGAAAGGAAGAAAGAGTGAGAGAGAGAAGGCTTAGGGAAGGGGAGGGATATATTAATGTATGAGGAAGCAGAGAAAGAATGAGAGTGGGAGAGAGAGAGACAGAATGCGTGAGAGAGAGTGAGTGAGAAAGAAAGGAAGAAAGAGTGAGAGAGAGAAAGCCTAGGGAAGGGGAGGGATATATTAATGTATGAGGAAGGAGAGAAAGAATGAGAGTGGGAGAGAGAGAGAGAGACAGAATGCGTGAGAGAGAGAGGGAGAGAAAGAAAGAAAGGAAGAAAGAGTGAGAGAGAGAAACCCTAGGGAAGGGGAGGGGTATATTAATGCATGAGGAATCAGAGAGTGGGAGTGAGAGTGGGAGAGAGAGAGAGAGAGAGAGAGAATGCGTGAGAGAGAGAGAGAGAGAGAGAGAAAGGAAGAAAGAGTGAGAGAGAGAAAGCCTAGGGAAGGGGAGGGATATATTAATGTATGATGAAGCAGAGAAAGAATGAGAGTGGGAGAGAGAGAGAGAGAGAGAGAGAGAGACAGAATGCGTGAGAGAGAGAGGGGAAGAGAAGAAGAGAGAAAGAAAGGAAAGAGAGAAAACCTAAGGAAGGGGAGGGATATATATTTATATATGAGGTAGCAGAGAGAGTGTGTGAGTGAGTGCATGAGAGAGAGATAGAGAGAGAGAGAGAGGGGGAATTGATATATATACGTTTAGGAAGTGAGGGAGAGGATGAGGTGAACGATATAGTAAGGCAGGCGGGGTGGTTAAACATGAATATATAATGAGGTGCAGGGAGAAAGGAGAGAAAGAGGGAGAAGTGGGAGGATATGTTTTGAGGGAGGGAGAAAGAAAATGCTATTTGTGTTTAATAAGAAAGAGAGAAGGGGAGGGGGAAGCATTGTGTAATTTATGATGAGGTGAGAGGCGGAGGAGAAGAGAAAGAGAGAGAGAGAGACATAGAAAGAGGGAGAGAGAGCGCGAGAGAATAAGAATGTATTTACCAATAGAGGAAGAGTATGAGTTAATAAAGGAAGCAAAATGGGCGGAGACACGTATACGATGAAGTGGGAGGAGTCAACGTTGAAACGGTAAGAATAATAACTCTTATTAGATCCCTTTACTTTAAATTCTATTGTTTTCTTATGCGAAATAAAATCTGTTTTTCTGCGCAGTTTGTGAAGATTTCCAAATATGATTTCATGCAAATAATAGATCGAAGTGTTAGACATCACGCATCTCGAAAAAGTCCAGAAGCTGGCTACCCGCATGGTTCATGGTCTCAAAAATTTGTCCTACGAAGAAAGGCTGAGGACGCTCGACCTTTATTCTCTTGAAAAACGCCGCCGCCGTGGTGATCTCATTCTCGCCCACAAACATCATAAGCGGAAAGTGTAACCTCTCGAAAGAGCTGTTCTTCACTCCTGCTCCAGAGCGTCGGCTGCGGGGTCATTTCGAAAAGCTCTACCTGCGACGATTTCATCTCAATCGAAGGAGAGGCTTTCTCCGTCCGGGTTGCGGATCCGTGGAACAAGCTGCCAGACGAGATGGTGAAGATGCGACGACCGCTTTGTTCAAAGCCTCCTGGACCTCAAGTGGCCTGAACTCTTTACAAGAACACCACCCTGTACTTAACTCCATGTCCCCCTACATGGCCTTGCTATTTGCTTTTGAGCCAAATTAACTAACTAACTAACTAACTAATATATTATCAATAAATATCGAACACTTCTCCTCATCACTAATTCGTTTTTCGTTTGACATCTAAAAATTTCGCTTTTTTAATATTACGATCCTTACCCCTTAGCTTCGCTCCTCCCTGCTATAGTCACACAGCCTCAATTGTGGTTGCACCTGCTAGAAGCAACAGCCAAATCTCACATGATAAATATGAAACGTTTTTATCATTTGTTTTCTTAATTTCTTGGAAATTAATTAAATTTCTTTTTTCGTATTAGCATTTGGTCAGAAAGCTCCAAAGATAAGCCAGTGCCTGAGCAATACAAAGAGGGGAGAGCAAGAATATGCAAGGCTAGTACAGTTTAGTGCAGCCGTGCACCGGTTGTCGTCCTATTTTAAGCTGCAAAACTGTGAGAGTCAAATACGAGAGGAAAGGGATCAGACCGGAAGGGATGTGAATGGAACAGGAAAGAAGTGAATGCAATGGAATAGAAGAAAAGTGAACTAAATCCTAAAATTTGCGAATATATTTAGGTAATAGGGAAAAAAAGTATGTTTAATTTAAAATGTAATTTCCATTTTAAAAGAAAGAACATTCTCGAATACATGTTTCTTATAGTTGAACGTCCGCGTGTATTTATGGAGAGAAGAGGTCGGTTTGTTCCTGCTGTGGGCGAGAGTTTGTTTATTTTAATTTGGCTGACATCCATCTCGATAATGTGTTGCTTTAAGTAGCCTAGGGTCGAAAGCACGAATCCCAATAAAACCGCTGACAAAATAAAATAAAATCGATTTTCTGTCCCAATTGGAATATGCATGTCAGGTGATCGTCCTGTTTTCTGGAAGAATTATGTTGCTGAAGAAAATATGCACCAGAACAATGAAGAAATCGTCTCTAAACGGAAAGTGAACATTTTTCTTATAAATATCCAAAGGAAGCTTGAAGCTGACAGCTTCGATATCTACAGCCACAATGGTCTTCCTTGACCAGATACAAGAATTGTTGAAGTAGCTAATATTCCAATTGGGCTTAGAGAAGAAACCATTTTTAAGGTGAAAAAATGTATTAATAAACTTCTGCCAACTTTAGACATTGAACAACGACTAGATTTTGATAAAGCTATCAGGTCCATAAATAGTAAAAGAAGGAAGAATTCTGTTCTTAAATGCAAATGGTGGCACAGGGAAAACCTATGTGATCAACATCATACTTGATAGTTGCTACTGCCACGTCTGCTATTGCAACCACTTTGCTTCTGAAAGGGAGAGTTCTTCATTCTATGTCCAGGATTTCTCTCAGTGAGACTACAAATCAACATTAAGACTCACAAGAGAGATGCCACAAGAGAAATTGTTGTGCTCAATCTGGTCTCTTAGTTATCGATGGGACCAGGATGGGGCCTAAGCATCTCTGTGAGTGCCTTGAAAGGAGATTGAATGATGTGTGAGACTGTAACAAACCTGTTTGTGAATTTACTATATTACTGTCTGGTGATAGAAAACAAATTCTTGCAGTTATGTCATCTTGGAAAATTATAATTTGTTGATACAGATCCTTTCTTGAGGATTGAGTAGAAATAGTGAAGATAGGAACCAATCTAAGACTTCTTACAAAAGGTCATTCTGATGAAAAGGAGTCTGTTAATCACCATTTTGATGCTGGAAATGGTGATATTTCTGTCGAACAAAGTCTAGGTGCATCCAAAATCAACCTGCTTTACAACTTTGGCCTGTCAAGTTTATGTGATGTTGTCTTGCAAATAATTTCAGAGACCCCATGTGGCTTGCAAACAGACCCATTATTACTCCAACAAATGAAATATCACAATTTGTAAATGAATTCATGTTGACCAGGATCCCTGGTGAGGTAAAGATATGCAGAAGCTCAGATACAGTTGATAAAGAAGCTCTGTACCTAATCAAATTCATCAACAAACTCCTACCATCAGGGTTTCCATGGACATATCCTCACACGAAAGACAAGAGGCTGCATTAGGTTTTTGAAGAATTTAGATGCTAAACAAGACCATTGCAATGACACAGACTACGTTATTATCTGCTTCCAAGATCTTATTATTGCTGCCGGGGTTGCTTGTGGTTATTTTGCAGGATCAATCTCAGGGATTCCAAATGGGTCTCAAGGAATGGAGTTCCCATTCATAGTTACCATACAAACAATTTCCTGTGGAACCACTCTTTGCCTTGACATGCAACAAAGCACAGGAACAGACATTTAACAAAACTGGAATATATTCCAACACAATTCTTCTCCCGTGGTCAGCTGTAAGTTTCACTTTCTAGAGTTTGGATGAAGCCTAATGTAAAACTATTGGCTGAGAGATAGAAACTGTATATTTACTAACAATCGTGTCTACAAGGAGGTTCTATTTGACAGCAAAATATACATTTTAAGTAGTTTCACAAATGGAATTACACTTTTCTTTTTTGGGAAAATTCACAGGATATTTAAACTGTTATATAAACAATGGAAGTATTTAGGGAGATGCCGGGGCTTACAACAACAACACCAATAACAAATGAAATTTCAATCTTTATTTCCAAAGTTAATCTCCAACAAAAAGGGAGCTAAACAAATAAAGAGATCTCCATGTGGTAAATAGATCTGCTAGAATTAGTAGCCGAATCCTACTCCATTCATCACTTATCATCTTAAAGAATGACACATTAGACAAGGAAAACATGATGGTCCTGGATGGAAGGCATTTAATCATATGCCTGTGTGTGGTGAAGGTAAACTTGGGGTTAAACAACAGCAATATTTACAAGAAATTCAACTGAAGTCTGATAATAAACATTCAGCTGCCACGAAACATTCGGTTTCTAAAAGTGCTTCTTTTAATGTTTGAGGTGTACGTTTCGCTGGATCGCAACTTTGGAACCATTTGAGAAGCATCTGATAGCCTTGTTCCACAATGTTATAAGGATTTTCGTGCCTGACTATTTGCAGGTCCTCGTCTGTAATTTCTAATTCCCTTCCTGCAAAAGATACAATAAGAAATAATTGCAAAAGCATTAACGATAATATAAAACCTGTGAACTGTAAATTATAGAACTGACAAAGAAATTATGTGAATAGACGAATGAGAAATACTGAAGAAACACGGAAAATAGAAGACATTGTTATCTGTTTCTAAAGAGTTTGAGAAAAATAAGAAACAAGTTGAAATAAAAGCTGGAATTGGAGAAAACATTTAAAGATCGAATAAAATTGAAAGTTACACATGAGAAATCATCTGGTAAACAACTGGCAGGAGAAGTGTTTGTGTGGGCAGCAGTATACGAAAAGCTCAAGAATCAACAAAAACTACCAATAGTTACACCATTTCATCTATCCATTCATTTTCTTTGCCCTCTCTTCATAGGAGGGTTATAGGGGTAGAGTCCTCAGGCACCTCCTTCATACGATTCTATCTAAAGTAACCTTGATTAGAAATTCTGAGAGGATTTCCAAGCACAACCAATTGAAACTATGGTTTTTATGCAAAAATTTATTCTTGGTTTAGCCCCAGGTCTTCTGTCAGTTGGCTCAGCTCGATGAATCCCTCTTTTGATTCTTTCCTGAGACATTTTAATCACATGCCGGTAGTATTGGAGCAGCTGTGACCTCTCAATGCAGAGAAGCAGTCGTTTGGCCTGGAGAGACACCCAAATTTTGAAGCTGCATGCGTTACTCCAGGGACTCCTCAGAGGAACTCAATTTCAGTCGTTTTGATAACATCCCATATTCAAAGACTGAAATAGTCACCTGTGATGTGGTCCCTCCTATGATTAGTAAATAATAAAAGATTATCAAAATTCAGAAATATCTCGAAAGTGGGATATGACTTCAACGGCACAAAGTAAAAATATAACACTGTTAGGTACATATCACATATTATAGAAGATACCAGCTGAAAAGTTAGTCTTGGAATACTGACTCCTAAAAAGGAATTCCTTCACTGGCTGAAGGCCACAATTTCAAAAGAATCTCCTACAGGAGAGGCCAAGAGTAAGCAAAGCAATGGGAAGATTTAGTTGTAGGCAATAACAGAACATCTACACCATACACCTACAACACACTTGGGTCCTGAAAGAATCCCTGCATCCTCAAACATCTACATCATCTGGAAAGTTATCACAATTTATATGCAGGGGGAAAAGGTTAATAGGATTCTATATGGTTACTAATGTACCAATAGGTGCAGTGGTACACAAGGCAAGTTTAAAGGGAGGACGGGTTAGGGTTGGAAGGAGAATATTTTATTAAAGTAGCGATTTATACGTAAGTAATGTAGTAATCAAGCAAGTATATAAAGAGTGAGAATAATTAACTGGGAGGGAGTAAGAGGAACATTTTAATGCAGAGGAAATAGTTTGTTGTAAGATCAGTGAAAGAGATGACTATGGACTAATGTAAGTGAAGATTGGTCAGAAGGGAGATTTAAAAGTAATACAGTTGAAGCGGATTTATGTCGAGATGATACTGGCGAAATGGTTAAAGTGTTAGTAATGTAAGAAACAAGTGGAGTATGAGAGAGAGATGAGGGGTTAAGAGAGGAATTAAATGTGGTAATTAAGAAGTGATGTAAAGGGTGGGATATAGTAAGGGCAAGAAAGTATGATGAGCGATAATGACATTTGGAAAGCTTGTACGAAGTGACTAAGTGGTAAGTAGCGTGATCTTCTAATGATCTGTGCCTCGGCTGGAGATTTTGAAAAATGAAGGATTAGAAAATGACGTAAAGAATTTTAATGTAGGAGTGTTTAAGGAAGGATTATTTACTGGTAAATGTCAGTACACGATATGTAGTAGTAAGAACTGCAGAGAATAAGATATTAGCAATATAATCGTACAGAATGATTTGGATTATTAATAAAACATTTACTGGTAAATAAAGTGCAGAATCGGATTAGTTATAGTAAGCGTATGAAGGATCTAACAGATAGAATGTGATCAAAGTGCAGTACTTGAGAAATGAAAATGTAAGAAATTTGTCTACTGGCACTAAGGGATTCTGTTCAATGAAGGAGAGATTGATTGTATTGTAAATGAACTTTGTAGAATAGGAAATAAGAAATGATGAGCTATCATAGAAGTGTATGTTAAGTGGATGTAAAATAGAATCTGATAGTGATTAAGATTTCAGATAGGAAATGGATGAACTGAATTCTGGAAGAAATACAGCGATAAACCTGACAAACACCACACGACTGTGGGAGAGTCGTCTTGCACATACAAACTTGGAGAAATGAACGTAAGATGTTGATTATATTGGACTGGTGTTAATGGATGATTTTTACCCCAGTATATGACTGGTACATTTGTATGACTGCTAGAGAAATAACAAATTAGCAATGTCACAGATGATGTCCTCTCTTAATTTAGATAAATAATTTCTATCAGCTGACTGAGGGGATAATGTTACGATCTCTTGAGTCAGGGGTGAAAGGTTCAAATCTAGTCCCCCAACACAGCTCAATGTCCTGGTAAAGACATCTCTCTTCTGGTTCAGTCTACGAACCAGCGGGAGGTAAAGATATTGCTGTAAATAATATGAACATTATATAAATGATATTTTATGTTGTTAAACTTTCAGACAAGAGGAAATGGGATACTGTGATGTTCATGCCTTTCCAATAAAGGAGAGTGAAATGATTTCAATTGAAAAACAAAATCAAGTTGAGTTTGAAATTTCGGATGAGATTCTTTTTTTAACGTGAGTTTCATTAATTTACAATACTGAGTTCAATCCAGCCATGAGTTTCATTAATTTACAATACTGAGTTCAATCCAGCCATGGACACAGTCAACAATGGGGGACTGTTTTCTATAGAGACTGGCACTATATATTAACCAGGGACTAAAGAACTACAATCAAAGAGAACACAGCATGTCACACATAATGCAAACTCTCGTGTTTAAAAAGGTTACATTCGATAATGTGGTCCTCTTCATCCAAAAGAAAGAAGGATGTCACATCTGGAAACCTTCCCTCTTAACTCTGCCAGATTAAAACAGATATCTGCCTCAGCAACAACAACAATAACAACCAAACTGTGAACTTTCCAAAAACGTAAACAAACTAAAACATTGTCATTAACTCACCTGTTTAGTCTTTAACACCATTATTCTTGAGTCCCCTTTTACAAACGACAATATTAACTCGTCTGTATCTTCTAATTCAAATATTTACACCTGTGCTGACCTCGGTGGATTTTATGAAATTTCAGTGATATCTTTACTTTATAGCTAAACTTTCAATTGGAAACTAGGAATGGAATCTGTTCTCAGTCAAAAGTTTAACTGAAAGCAAAATTTATAGAAATCAATTAGGTATTTTATACTCACCAAGTTGCTGCCATTTACCGGCCAACTTTTTGGACACCCGATGTAGATGCTTCACCTCTAGCGTTAGTATATCTGAAATAAATGTTTCCACATTTTACACTTCATAGTATAATTTCCCTATCTCTGTTAATGGTTTATATCTTATTGTAAGACATTCCTATCATCAATGGCCAACTGCTGACCACTATAGGTTTCGTCGACAGTTTTATACTTTCTACAGTGGTCTTATAAAATGGCTCAATATTTAGGTCCATAACAAAATAGACTGATCTTCCTAAACCTCCTTTTTCTATTAAGACAACCTTCTTGATCTATCAATATTGCATTCATCTCATTTAATTATCACATGTTAACACCTTTTATTTCTTTACTTTTTTATAGCTGGGCTAAACCTATGAGATAGCATTGTTCCCTCATCAGTAGACTTCACTAATCCAGTGTTAACCATGCTGGTCATAAATGCCCTTGACACAAACCCATGTCATACCATTTGAAGCAGGATCAACACACACCTGTTTTCTTTGTTTTGACCTTTAATTTTATCTATGCAACTCACAGTTCACCAGAATTTCATCTGATTCATAAAATATTTTGAGACTCCTTAATGAAACCGCTTTCATTCCAGGTGAGCAATGATTAGTTTTACAGAGGTGAAACAGAAAGTGATAACAAGGGTCCTAAAACACTGTATACTTGCACAAAACACCTTTAACAACATGCAAATGTTTATACGCAGATTATTGCAAAAGACAAATATTTGAAAAGGTACAAAAGAAGTGATATTCAAGAATATATAAACAAGATGGTGATATAGATCAAACTTCAAGCACCAAATCTTTTTTTTGCCCAGAAGTTTTGACTTGGCAAATGCTTATTGCCCATCCTCGGTTTCTGCAATGACATCAATGCCTCTACTCTTGTTAGACACCGTGCTATTGTAGCATCGTCCTCAAGTTAATGTTTTAACTTTTGGCATAGTTTCTCCTACTATTTTGAACCTTACCTGTTTCTGTTGACCTTTGACATATGTCAGACCGCATCAAGTAGTTGCTTTAGACAGCATTCTAGACCGAGTAATTAGTCCATCCAGTCTATCCAGAACTAATTGTATAAACATTTGATCTCTTCTTCTTATTTTTATGTCATCCATAAATGCCTTCTTAAGTGATTTCCCTTGAGTAATTTCTTCTGATAAATCTGTCGATCCCCATAAAAGCATCCCCATAACAAGCACAAACCAAGTAACGGATATTGTGCAATCTACAGCTATTCTAGTTTCAATGTTGGGCGCATGAAAATCTTTTTCTAGTGCTTTTGCCACATTAAAATGTACTCAGGACCCTTTATAAAGTGGTTGGTGTTAAGAAAGGCATACTACCATAGGAAAGGTGGAATGTTTAAGGGAGATGTGTTTCTCAAGCAATCGAGGTGGACAGTAATTCTGAATAAGGACATGGATAGTGACCACCCAGCCAATTCGATGATGAAGACACTATAATCGATTGCATTGTATCTTGCACCCAATCTTGAGGAGAGAGAAAGAGAGCAATTGTCTCAGCAGAAGACCAAAGTCTCCTACTGGGAAAAACACAACGTTTAGGGATGTAATGATAGATTTACTATCAGTGAAAAAAAGAGAGTGTGTTCACACTTGTAACAATTTTCAACTTAGTCACCTTGTTAAAAATGACCGACAACAACAACAACAATTAGGAAACTTATTAAAATGTACAACAAACAAGCTCTCTCATTATCTCATCTGTTTTTGCCTTTAAACGACAAATTGCTTTCCTTTATTCCAAAGACAATATGAAGTCTGTTGTGTTTTCTAATTTAGCCATTTTACCAACAGCGCCAACACTGCTGGACATTTTATTAAATTTCAAATCAGTAATATCAATGGACTTGTAGATGCATCCATAGTAAGAGAGAGAGAGAGAGAGAGAGAGAGAGAAATGACAATATGGCAACGAGATGATAGAAGGAGAGAATATTCCCCTTAAGGGGAGCGAACCGCTTCAGGTTTTATATTTTATCTCTTGTACTTTTTCCTTATCGTGTGAGATCTTTTTCCTGTGTCTCATGTTTCCCTATTTCCGTAAAATCCCTTTATTGGATATTCCTGCATTTGTAGTAGAACAGAATTACTTTGTAGCTAACCATTCGAATGAAATATAGCAATAGAACCGCTTCTCAGTGATTCACACAAATTATGTAGTTCAGGGGGAGGTAAAATTTGTAGAAGTCAATTAGATACAGTTATTTTATACTCACCAAGTGGCTGAGCCTCTGTCTGGGATGCCTTGTCTTCAACCTTTGGACGCACTGAAATAAACATTTCCAAGTTTTATACTTCATAGTAAAACTTCTTTATCTTTATGAATAATTCTGTATTTTATTATTGTGAGACATTCATGTAATCAATGGTCAACTGGTGAGTAATATGGCTTTGGTCAGCATTTTTACACTCTCTACCATGGGACCGTGTAATATACCCAATATATAGGTCTACTACTAAATAGACTGACCTTCCTCAATCTCCTCTCTCTATTAAGACATCCTACATAATCTAACAACATTGCACTTATCTCATTTAATAATCCCTTGTTAACACTGCTAATCTCCTTCTATATTTAATCTAATCTATGACATGATTGTCCTCTCATCTCTAGACTTCGCTAATCAACATTCTTCTCGTTTTCTACTTAATTCCATGACAACCAAATTGGTCCTCAAAAATCGGACCACAAAACCATGACACATCGTTTCAGGTAGGATAAACATAACCCCGCTCTCTTTTTTAAAGGTCACTGTTGGCAATCTTTAACTTTAACTGACCACATCACACTTCACCAGAATATAATCTGATTAAGGAAATATTTGAAAATACTTCGATGTCATTCATTCACCTTAATAAGCGACTTTTTTCAGGTGAGCAATGATTAGTTCTACAACGGTGGAGAGGTAAGCGATAACAGGTATCCTGAAACACTGTACTTTTGTACCAAACCTACTTAACTACAAAATAACTGTTCATGTACACATTATTACAAAGGGGTTATATCCAAATTGAGAACAAACAATTTATTCTGAAGAATATATAAACAAAATCGAACTGGAAACATGAAATTTTGCATTGTTTTTAGTAGTTTTGAATTATCAGTTGTTTTCTGTCCATCTTCAGCTTTGCCATGGTCTCACTGCCCCACCATATATCAGTCAACAAGATAGCGTACCACCATCTTTAACTTTTGGTTTGTCTTTAACTTTTGGCATGAGTTCTCCTGCCGTTCGTAACTTCCTTGCTCCAGCTGACCTCTCACAAATTATAGACTGTATTACTTATTTGCTTGAAACCACATTCATGACTAAGTACTTACTCTATCGAGTCTACTAACCAGAACTATTTGCATATCCTTTTAGTCTCTTGTTAGTATTGTTATGTCAGCCATGAATATCTTTCTGTTGAGCAATTTCTTCTGGACATTCTGTTAATCTAATTAGCATAACTATAAAGATCACCAACCAACTGATATTGTGCAACCTACAGTTATTCCAGATCCAGAACCTGGCAGTCTTTTGTGAAATTCTATCCTATGAAACACATTTTGAAACTGTTATAGCATCTCATCATCAGATCCTTAATCTCCTCCCATTTATGAAAGAAATTCCTTGTTTCCATCAACAATGTGTGTGGTACAGAACAATAAGCATTAGCCAGATCAAGCCATACTACATCCGAATCCCTTTTATTCTTCTTTGCTTTTTATATGGTATCCCAGATTTAAAATACATGTTCTACACACACAGACATTCTCCGGATTCTAGTCTTCTGGATATTTTCAGTCATATAACTATCCTTTCTTCTTTCAACCCGTCCGATGTCTCTTTGAATGTATTTGATTGTATTGTATCATACAGCCTCTATGAAGTTTGAAGAAAGGGAAAGAGACAACGGTTTTCTGAGCAGCAAACCAACGTCTTCCACTTGAATAAAGACAATGTTTACTGGATGCAATGATAGATTTATTATCAGTGAAAAATATGAGGGTGGTCATATTTGGAACCCATTTCATTGCAAGTCTGCCAGATTATGAGAGACATCAGGTAAAATAACAAGAATATCTTGTCAGTAAACATTTTAAAAATACAGGCGTAGGAGTGGCTGTGTGGCAAGTATCTTGCTTACGAAGCAGATGGTTCTGGGTTCAGTCCCACTGTGTGGCACCTTGGGCAAGTGTCTTCTACTATAGCCTCGAGCCAACCAAAGCCCGTCGTATGTATGTTGTATGTATGTATGTATATATGTATGTATGTATATATGTATGTATGTGTGTATGTGTTTGTCCTCCTAACATTGCTTGACAACCGGTGCTGGTATGTTTCCGTCCCCGTACCATAGCAGTTTGGCTAAAGAGACAGATAGAATAAGTACTAGGCTTACAAAGAATAAGTCCTAGGGTCAATTTGGTCGACTAAAAAGGTGGGTCTCCAGCATGGTGACAGACAAATGACTGAACCGAGTAAAAGAGTATAAAACAAACAAAACCTTTGTCATTACCTCACCTGTTAAACCACAACATATATTATTTGGCTGTTCCAAAAGAGAACCTGAAATCTATTTTGCTTCTAATTTATCCATTTCACCAACCATGCTAACCTGATTGGATACTTTATTAAATGTCAATAGTATCGATATGTTTAATATGATTAGTTTAATGCTAAAACTTCCCATTGACAGGTAAGAATGGAAGCTGATCTTTATCATTCTGATATCAAAATAGTTCAGCAGAGAATAAACCTTACAGAAATCAATCAAGTGCTGTTATTTTATACTCACCTACAGGTTCAGCCAGTGTCTGTGTTTCCTTGACTTCAAATGTTCGATTCACTGAAATGAATATTTCCAAGTTTTAAACATTATAGAAAAATTTCTCTATCTTTATTAATAATCTATATTTTATATCAGAGATTTCTTTCATAGATAATCAACTGTTGAAGACAATGGTTTTGGTTAGAATGTTTATAGTTTCAACAGGATTACCCTGTAATAGTTCAATATTTACACTGCCTTCCAAAATTTCCTTTATCTTTTGAGACAGTCGACATAATCTAACAACTGTGTCATTATTTCATTTAATTATCACTTGATAACACCAATCTTTTATTAGGTTTGTCTTTCCTTTCTTATATCTGCACTGAACATATGACGTGAAATTGTGCCCTCACTTCTGCCCTTCTCTAACCAACATTATTCTCAGCTTTGCTTAATTCCGATGGCAACCAGTTTGGTTATCCATGATCTAACCATAAACACATTACACACACCACTTTAAGTGGTAGAATGGAAGTGATTCTGAAGACTCTAGGATATTTCTGACAACCCTCTTCTATATATCAACCAAACTTCCGTCTCTGCTTTGATGTCTCCTCAATCAATGCGGTGCCTTTGAAGGGGCTGAGAACTCAGTTCAATGAAATCTGAGGGGACGAAAATGCTTTATAAAATACATCTAATTAGTGTCAAATACGTATACAGAAATGTTCGACAACATAGTGTTTCCTAAGAAATGAAGCAAAAATACAATACCATCAAAACTTACTGAAACATAGGGACTATAATCACGGTTCGTATGGATGTGGTCTTGTAACAAAGAAACACAGGGTCCTCTTATAGCTCCTGTATATTCTTGTTCACTTCATCTTTATTTCGTTATAATCTGCTGCTCTTAGCGGCTGCAAAAAGAATCCTAGCACCGTAAGCAGGGTTCTTAAGGAGCTGCTATCTAAAGTGTTCACTATCCTTTCTTCTTTCAACCCGTCCGATGTCTCTTTGAATGTATTTGATTGTATTGTATCATACAGCCTCTATGAAGTTTGAAGAAAGGGAAAGAGACAACGGTTTTCTGAGCAGCAAACCAACGTCTTCCACTTGAATAAAGACAATGTTTACTGGATGCAATGATAGATTTATTATCAGTGAAAAATAAGAGGGTGGTCATATTTGGAACTCGTTTCATTGTAAGTCTGCCACATTATAAGAGACATCAGCTAAAATAACAAGAATATCTTGTCAGTAAACATTTTTAAAATACAGGCGTAGGAGTGGCTGTGTGGTAAGTATCTTGCTTACGAACTAGATGGTTCTGGGTTCAGTCCCACTGTGTGGCACCTTGGGCAAGTGTCTTCTTCTATATCTTCGAGCCAACCAAAGCCTTGTGAGTTGCTTTGGTAGACAGGAACTGAAAGAAGCCCGTCGTATGTATGTATGTATGTATGTATGTATGTATGTATGTATGTATGTATGTATGTATGTGTGTATGTGTTTGTCCTCCCAACATTGCTTGACAACCGGTGCTGGTGTGTTTCCGTCTAGGTAATGCATCGGTTTGGCTAAAGAGTCCGATAGAATAAGTACTAGGCTTAGAAAGAATAAGTCCTAGGGTCGATTTGCTCGACTAAAAAGGTGTTGCTCCAGCATGGAGACAGTCTGAAACGAGTTAAAGAGTATAAAACAAACAAAACCTTTGTCATTACCTCACCTGTTAAACCACAACATATATATTGGCTGTTCCAAAAGAGAACCTGAAATCTATTTTGCTTCTAATTTATCCATTTCACCAACCGTGCTAACCTGATTGGATACTTTATGAAACGTCAATAGTATCGATATGTTTAATATGATTAGTTTAATGCTAAAACTTCCCATTGACAGGTAAGAATGGAAGCTGATCTTTATCATTCTGATATCAAAATAGTTCAGCAGAGAATAAACCTTACAGAAATCAATCAAGTGCTGTTATTTTATACTCACCTACAGGTTCAGCCAATGTCTGTGTTTCCTTGACTTCAAATGTTCGATTCACTGAAATGAATAATTCCAAGTTTTAAACATTATAGAAAAATTTCTCTATCTTTATTAATAATCTATATTTTATATCAGGTTTTCCTTTCATTGATGATCAACTGTTGAAGACAATAATTTTGGTAAGAATGTTTATAGTTTCAACAGGATTACCCTGTAATAGTTCAATATTTACACTGCCTTCCAAAATTTTCTTTATCTTTTGAGACATTCGACATAATCTAACAACCGTGTCATTATTTCATTTAATTATCACTTGATAACACCAATCTTTTATTAGGTTTGTCTTTCCTTTCTTATATCTGCACTAAACATATGACGTGAAATTGTGCCCTCACTTCTGCCCTTCTCTAACCAACATTATTCTCATCTTTGCTTAATTCCGATGGCAACCAGTTTGGTCATCAATGATCTAACCATTAACACATTACATACACCACTTTAAGTTGTATAAACACTCACACCTGATCTCCTTCTTAAACATTACTGCAGGTAATGATTAGTTTTCAACTTCCTGCATCACTGTTCACCAGAATGTCAGCTGATGCATGAAATGCTTTAAAACACCTTAATAGAGCAGTGTTTATAAAGGTGAGTGAAGATTACTTCTACACAGGTGGAACAGAAAATGATAGCAGGTGTCCTCAAAGAGGATACACTTGCACAAACTTCACCCTACTACAGGTAACTCTTCATCCTTACATTATAGCAGTGAAAAGATCTGAAATGGTAGAATGGAAGTGATTCTGAAAACTCTAGGATATTTCTGACAACCCTCTTCTATATATCAACCAAACTTTCATCTCTCCTTTGATGTCCCCTTAATCAATGCGGTGCCTCTGAATGGGCTGAAAACACAGTTCAATCAAAATCTGAGGGGACAAAATGGACACCTCTGTAGAAATATTTACCTGACAGAAAACGGTCGTCCTGATGTCGTAGTTAACAACATTACAAGGAATATGAAACCCTGCTCACACCCCATTCCACCATCACTGTTTTACCACATTTGTCACTAATGATCATTGACGTCAACTAATTGAAAATGTTTCTAAAATGTTTTATAAAATACATCTAATTAGTGTCAAGTACGTATACAGAAATGTTCCACAACATAGTGTTTCCTATGAAATGAATCGAAAACACAATACCATCAAAACTTACTGAAACATAGGAACCATAATCACGGTTCGTATGGATGTGGTCTTGTAACCAAGGAAAATTGTAAAATTACAGAGAGTAATAAGGTGTAGAATGTTACTCGAAAGTGCTAAGTTCTGTTGAGGTTCTACAATTTGAGAAATGATCTACCTATGATAAGAATATTCACAATATACGATACTATATTTAGATGCCTCTGAAACTCGTTCCGGGTGTAAAAATCGCGTTTTTGACAATTTTCAACTCGCCAGTAAACCATGTGTCGTATTCAACAATGGATCGAAACTTATTCTCCAAGATTGTATACATCTACACTTTATTCGTTCAAAATCTCAAAGTTTGCTCTTAACTTCTTCATAATTAATTTTATTTTCCAATATGTGCTTTTTAACAAAATTGCACAGTTCTCTGACAACTTTTATCACCCAAGGTTAAAAAAAGTGACAGGACCAGCAAGTTCGGGGAGGGAGTACATTGATTACATCGACCCCAGTACACAACTGGTATTTTCCTTTTGACCCTGAAGGGGTGAAAAGGCGAAGTCAACCTCGGCAGAATTTGAGATTAGAACCTAAAGACGGACGAAATGCAGTTAAGTGCATTAACGATTCTGCCAGGGGTCACCTTATCTATTATTTAATAATATTAAAGCGGCGAACTAGCGGAATCGGTGGCGCGACGAACAAAATGCCGAGTGGCGTTTCGTCCGTCTTCACGTTCTGAGTTTAAAATTCCACCGAGGTTGTCTTTGCCTTTCATTTTTTCAGGGTAAATAAAATAAGTACCAGTTGTGTACTGGGGTCGATATACTCGCCTCATTTCCTCCCCTGAAAATGATCACAGAAGATCAATAAAAGGGCAGATATAAGCCGCCTATTTGCTAAAAAGGATCTTATTTTACATAAAAATTTATATTTTAAATCATATATTTTCATACTGAAATGCTTATGGTATTAAGGTAAAACTCCTAATTACAATTTGAGATGTTATTGATTTATAATTCATTGATTACATATTAACAGACAATTATCTAAATAGATCATTATTATACGTTTTGTATTTTTGATTGTAAAAATAACTAGATATAAACGATGACAACCTCTTCTGGATGAGAGCAGATCCTCAGGGGCCAGCTTATAAAACCTGGCTCTCTGTCCCAGGTTCTCAAACCAATCAGATAATGTTCTCTTAGGGCACCCGACAAGCATTGCTACAGATCGAGGAACGCCGTGGCCGAAGTCATGCGTTGATTGGTGCATGAAATTAATAAATCTTGGTTTTCATCTGAGAGTTCAATGATACAACCAATGTATCAATCATTTTCATTCGTGTATCCAACATATTTTCAGGACCTAAACTTTGAAATATCTTGCTTAGATGCTGGCCTCTCCTCACCTAAAAGAGTGAAATTGTCATCAGCTGATATCGTCTTCGTTAGAAGATCAGATCTTGAAGAAGGGACGAAGCGGTGATGGGATCGTGTGCCAACTAATTTCACTGAGCTGCTGAATCGTGAAAGTAAGTCGAAGCTGTTTTCATTTCGGATGACATCGGCTGCCGACATGTCAAAGAACATTATCTCTGGAATGCTTGCACATGCTCAGCCATACATCTTGCAACCTGTGAGAAAATGTCTTTCCGTGGTTACTTGTAGACTTGCTTTTTCAGCAACACATTTCACCATCTCACTGATTCCCTCATATGTCCTTTTTCCACATGACATGGCAAAGAAATACGACTCCGCTTCAAGTCCTTGATCATTCTGATGATGACAGAGATTTGTTTGGTGTCTCTAGTTCTTGTATTGGTCGGTTGCACCGACACTGAAGTACAGGAGATGGTTTATGAATGGAAGTTCTGTCTTTATATGCGATATCACCCTCGTAATAAAAGCATGCACTATGGTGCTGTCATGTTTCAAACAATCAGATATAACACAGATTGAAGTGCATTGTGGGTTTGAACCAGTCTTATAACAGATCGCGAATGAATGAATATATTGGCCTGGGAGTTGTTCCGATGAAACCCTTGCTCCGAATCCTTCACTACAAAACTATAATTTTCTGCCAAGTCTGACAATACTGTTGCTTGATTTGATGTCAGGTCATCTTTCTGATGAATAAGGAGACTAGTTTGAGTCTTTGCTATGAAATGGGTTTGATGCAGAGTATCAAACACATTTTCAGCGGTTTGAAGGAAATCATTCACTGGGGAAGTTAGGCACATCACGGCTACCCAGTCCACATAAATTCTCGTTACTAAATCCTCTGAGTCAAAATCACGTGATTAAAATATGTCCAACACTTCAGTCCACTCAGCTGGCGAAAATATGTAATTTTACAGCGGACTAAATCAAAATCAAAATCGATCAACATCAATGGAAATTGTAGCTGTGATACCAGTGCCGGTGGTACGTAAAAGAACCATCCGAACGTGGCCGTTGCCAGCCTCACCTGGCCCCCGTGCCGGTGGTACGTAAAAGAGCAATCTGGACGTGGCCGTTGCCAGTGCCGCCCGTCTGACCTCTGTGCCGATGGAACGTAAAAAAGCACCATCCGACCGTGACCGTTTGACAGCCTCCTCTGGCAACTGTGTCGGTGGCACGTAAAAAGCACCCACTACACTCACGGAGTGGTTGGCGTTAGGAAGGGCATCCAACCGTAGAAACTTTGCCAGATCAGACTGGGCCTGGTGCAGCCTTCTGGCTTCCCAGACCCCAGTTGAACCGTCCAACCCATGCTAGCATGGAAAGTGAACGCTAAATAATGATGATGATGAATGATGATGACTAGCGTCCTGTTCATGGAAGAATATATACCTCGGGGGAACCGGGAAACCAACCCTATGCTTCTTATGGTCTTACATAATTAGGTACAGTTATTTTCTACTCACCAGGTGGTTCTGCTAACATCTGGACTTCCGGCTTTGACGACTTTGGACCCTCTGAAATAAACAATTTCATGTTTTAAACACTGTAGAAAAAGTTCTTTATCATTATTAATAATCGATATTTTATTATTGTTAGACAATCCTATCATCATTGGTCAACTGGTGACCATCATGCTTTTGGAGAGCATTTGTATAATTTCTTGAGTATTACTATGTAACGATTCAAAATTTAGGTCCACAACAGCATAAACTACACTTAACAACCCTTCTCTGTCTCTTAAGGCATCCAGCAATTCTAACAATTCTGAAATTATCTAATTTAATTATCACCTAATAACAACAGATTCTCTCTTGGTGATTTATTGGTATTTAGTCACCATTTATAATTCAGTATTCTTTATAAATTTTATGTTGCAGAAAGTAACCATCTTGAAGTGTGACAAGTCTTCTAATTGGACAAGAACAATGTTTAGTGGGAGTAGTGAGAGACATAATATGACAGAGAAAAGACACCTGGAACATCTTTTATCAAAAGTGTGCTTGATTAAGTCAGAACTGGATCTACACAACAACATGAAATACAATATTCCACACCATAAAGCCCATGAGACAAACAGACAGATCATACAGTATTCTTACCCAAACTATTTTTGCTCGTTATCTTCTGTCCACACGTAGGGCATCGTTTAGGTATCTTTGGGGGACAGCATTTCTTACACAGCGAAAGATGTTTACATGGAAAGAACGTCTCTGTGGCCACTTCGTCTTCACAAAACACACATCTGAGGAACAAAAACATGAACACATCCCATTAATAACATTCATTTATAACAAATATTACATTGTGTGCATATTTACAGTAGAGAATATTATGCGACACCACAATTAAACAATTACATATGGGCGAATTTGTGTGTATATAAATGCAGACACAGACACACAGACACAGACACACAGACACGACAGAGATACACACACACACACACACACATACACACACACATATATATATATATAAATGGACACAAATATTAATAAGTATATGTCATGCCATTGATACATCACAAAAACTGATTTACGCAAAGTGAACAACATATATTCCAGAAATATAATTCACTTATATATATATGTGTGTGTGTGTGTGTGTGTGTGTCCGAGTCAGTCGCCATGATAGATTGTTAGCCGCTACACACATTTTTTTCTCTCCTTGTTTCTATCCTTGTTTTTTTTCCGTGTCCCTTTCTGTAGAAGAGCGAAGGCTCGAAACGTAAAAGACTTTTTCCATTCCTTCAATACCACCTGTCATCGTCTTTTGTTTTTTTCGTAAACTCTCCCTATATATATATATATATATATATATATATATATATATATATATGTATGTGTGTGTGTGTGTGTGTTGTGTGTGTGTGTGTGCGTATATGTATATATATATATATATATATATATATATATATACACGGGGGGAAATAAATATTCGTGCATGTCAAAATTCTTTATTTATTTAATTCTAATGAACATAAATGGGATATACCACTATTATATATTTGCATACAGATGCATAAACTAAGAATATGCAAAAGAAACTAAGAAATTATAGTAACTAAGGAATTTATATACAATTATAAATATTTAGGGGTGAAAAAAGTATTCGTACAGAATATAAATAACTGATATTTTTGATTTGATACTTCGTAGCATAACCATTATTCAGTTCCACTTCAACCAATATCTTCTTGTAGTTCTTCACCAATGACTCGCATGTTTCTTTAGGAATTTTTCCTATTCTTCTTGACAAATTTTCTTCAAATCTGTAATGCATGTTGGGGCTCTTGAATTTCAGTTTTCAAATAACGCCACAAATTTTCAATGGGGTTCAAGTCAGGTGACAGGCTTGGCCATTACAATAATTTTATATTGTGATTGACAATCCATATTTGGTAGACTTCACCGTGTGCTTAGGGCCGTTACCCTATTGTAAAACCCACCCTTCACAAAGCTGGAGCTTTTCAACAGAGTCCCATAAATTATTGTTCAAAATATTTTGGTACATCTCTGCATTCATTCTACCATCTATCACATGTAAATAGCCAGTACCATTTGCAGAGAAACACCCCCACACCTCCAATCTTTACGGTAGGAATTGTGTTTTTACTCCAAACATGGGTAAGCGAATTTCGTCCAAACAATTCAATTTTCGTCTCGTCTACCCATAGAACATTTTCCCAGAATGTATCAGATTTATCTTTATGTTCATAACAAATTTTAAACGGGCATCTCTATGCCTTTTAGTCAACAGAGGAGTTTTTCTAGGAGAGCGTGACTTCAGTTCATTCCTATGAAAACTCCTTTTTGGTGATTATTGCGTTTTTTTCCGATTCTTCGCTTCATTTTTCTTAAAGATCTTGGGGAAATCTTGCGTGGTGCTCCGGATCTTATTCTGTTTTCAACAGTTCCCGATTCCTTATATCTTTGAATAAATGAAGATTTGGTAGTAAGCGGAATACAAAGTCTCTCTGATATTTTCCTGTAACTTTTACCTACTTTCTACAGTTCAATAATTAAGTTTTTCACTGAATTTGTGAGTTCTTTACTTTTCGCCATTATTGCGATATTACTTTATGTTGTCTCAGTGCTGAATGAAGAAGCTAGTGTTTTGACACTCAAAATGAAAACTGATAAGATTATTGGAATAAACAAGAAATTTCTAGTAAAAAAATATTTTAACAGTATTTTGTGGCATAGAAAATCATACATTTATTCTTTACGAATACTTTTTTCACCCCTAAATATTTATAATTGTATATAAATTCATTAGTTACATAATTTATTAGTTTCTTTTGCATATTCTTAGTTGATGCATGTGTATGTGAATATAGTATTGGTATATCCCTTTTATGTTCATTAGAAATTAAATAAAGAATTTGACAGACGAATATTTATCCTCCCCACAGTATATATATATATAAATATATATATATATATATATAATATATATATATTATATATTATATATATGTATGTATATGTATGTATGTATGTATATATATATGTATATATATATATATGTATGTATGTATATATATATATATTATATATATATATATATATATATATATACATGTATGTATCTATGTATGCATGTATAAATACGTATGTATGTATGTATCCATGTATGTACACTAATTGTATGTGTTTGTAGGCGATTTTCTCAGGATAGCTCACATGGACATGACTGGCTGGGACAGAGAAGACAGAGGGACAATCTGTTGGTAGAGAGATGAATTCCATCACTTCACTATTTACTTCTACATTTCCTCATTGGTCCCAAATCTTTAAAATAGGGAACTGAGAGGGGTGGGTGGGGATTTTAGGAGAGGTATAAAAGTCAACACAACCAATCATTTGAATGTAATCAAAATAATGTTCTTTCTTTTAATTATCTTAACATCTGCATATTGTTTATTGTTCTTCTTACTGCTGTTGTCTAACCTTTCCTTAAGCCACTAAGACAGTATAATGTATCAGTAGAATTAAAACAATATAAACATATAAACACGGTTATATACAAAACAGAAAATGTAATGGTTTATCTTGTCATTGCCAGTGAATACTTACTGCGTTGGTCGGAATAACATATTTAACGTCTTTTTAAAATTTTCCTTTTCTATTAGGTCCAATGGTGTTCTACCACATTTGTTTTTACAGTAAAAGTTGGCCCCGTGGTGGGCTAGGTAGCAAGCAACTACCACATCAGAGTACCTTTTTTTCTTTCCCAGTTTCAGATCTTTTAAGTACTTCAAATGATGAAATATAAAATGATGAGTTAAAGATTACACAAACATATACTAAAGATGCCCCAAATTACACAACAGTTCAACTACATTTACACATAGTTTGTTTCCCCAGTGATTAAACTATTCACACAGCGTTGATTTCTTACATCATCTCTTAGTTGAGTCCACTTTTCATTATCATTTGTTTTACTTTACGTTCTACATTAAGACAAAAATTATGATCATTATATTGAACAAAACGCACATTAGTGGTCAACGTTATTGCTTAACAATGATATTTAATGAGTAAATATTTACTTGCCAATCACAAATGTCACAAACTATTCAATAAAAACACAATATAAAGTTATTATAACATCAAGTCAAATATACACAATATAAGGACAGAAATGTCACAATAATGAAAGACAACAACCAACAAGAACCTATCTCTACAACTGGCTTGATAAAGCCAAATGGCCACAGCAAGAGAAATACTTACGGAAGAGTATTGTACATATAAGTACTAGCTTAAGGTGACCCGCTCTACGCGTGGGTGAGGGTGTGATTGTTACTTTCTGTTGCTTCCTTTGTTTCTTATCGCCATATTCACCTTCTTTGTTCCTCTCTCCTTTCTCTCTCGCATCCCCACTCTCTTACTCTTCCTTTATCTCGGACTCTCCCTCACTTTCTCTTGCTTTTTATCTTTCTCTATCTAGCTATCTCCCATTTATAAAAAATTAGATTTCCGTGCTTAAATTACAAATCTTCTACTTTACAATGTTGAAAATTTGATTGAAATCGGGCAAAAGGTGTCCAATCTAAACCCCCAATTGTCCCCCAAAATCAATAAAATCCCTATTTTCACACCAAAACGACCACAGTAGCGCCCCAAAAGTCTCTCAAACAATTTCTCACCGCAAGTTACCCCCTCTTCTAAATTATAATCTCCTTCCAGGCTCAATTACACATATTTTTACATAAAAATCCAATTTGAATCATCGTTCGCCTTCTTCATTTGATAGATTAGAAATACATACCCGGCCTTGTTCGGAATTAAAATAGTTTATTATTGTTTTACTCGTTTTGGTATTATAACCCGATTTCATTCGGGTCTAAGCGGGCCACATTTTAAAAGATGAGGAATTTTGCCCTAGAGTCCATGCCTTTCAATTGAGCAAATTCGAAGTTCCAATACAAACTCGCTAGCACTTTTAACATAGGTGTGCATATTTTTAGCACAATCCAACCACATATGCACACAGTATATATATAAATTAACACAATATATCTGTTTAATAATATCTGTTATGACTGTGCGATGGAGGTGGGCGATATTAATTCACCGTTCTAAAAGACCTGTGGCGAGAAATATTAAACTTTTGCGGTTGTCATCGCTTTCTGTCTATAGATACAGACAGATGTACAGTGAGAGAGGTGGTGCAAGAAAGAGTGACAGAGAGACATCGTTATAGAGGGATCAAAAAATCACTCTTTTTGCCATAGCAACCACATCTTATAGCTTGCGAATTTTAACCATCGCGGGTCTCATTCTCACCACGCATTTAGTATCCTTGCCTCGGTTTGGCTGCCATTAACCTCCAAAGCAAAATGTGCATAAAATTTTCGTCAAAGGACTGTTTTATAGATATGAATAACACCACAAATAATATAAGTTATACCAGAAAAGAGAACAGCAACAACATAGCAAGGCCTTCAGACATAACAACTAAATCAACACCACATAGACATATCCACGCAGATCAATAATGTTTCTATAATTAAGTGGATTGGAGAGAAAAACAGGGTATATAAGGCATCGGATTTTGTGCGCAAGAGAGAAGTCTACCATGGTATGATTATGTGATGCATATGGATGAAGATAGCTTCACCAAGAAGTGGTGATCTCTCATTGTGGAGGGAATGTGTGGAGGGGGTAGACCCAGAAAGACGTGCAATAATGTGGTGAGAAAGGACCGTCAGACGTTGGGCCTCACAGAGGGGATGAAATGGGAGCGATACTTTTGGCAGTCTGCTGTACTTGAGATGATATGCCAAGCTAAGTCGTCGTTGTCCTTGCATACTGTCATGACCCCTGTATCATTCTTCGTCTGAGATCCTAATCTTGTGGGATCATGGGTGCTGATGCTTCGGAAAAATCACCCATGCTGGTGTCACATACAAATATCCGTGTCGGTGCTGCAGAAAAGCACGCAGTACATTATGTAAATTGGGTGGCATTAGGAAGGACGTCCAACTGTCGAAACAATGCGAAAAGAGATATGGAGCCCAGATAGCTTTTCAGCTGACCAGCTTCTGTCAAAGCGTCGAACCCATGCCAGCTTTGAAAACAGTCGATACATTATGATGATGATGATGATGATAATTAATAAGGAAACATCTTTTGATGAAGAAAGTGAAGTAAGGGAAGTAAGAATCGGTGTCACAGTTGAGGCAGAACACCAACGCATAGTGTTGATAATTGTTCAGTGTTAGTCTGATGGACTATTCCAGTAGGTGGGGAGGTCGCTGGCTGCCAGAGTAGGTTCCTCTCACCAAAGTAGACATTACAACAATACACAGATGACCATCAACTGCCTGAATAGTAGTCAGCCATCTGTAGTGAGCTTTATTCATATGGGAATAGCCCAATGTCATAATTCAAAACTAACGCAGCGAAAATTTTGAAAAGTTCCCCCAGTTCTGAAAAAAATCGATAAATTCGACATGGAGTCGAGAATCTAAACTTTTTATATGCAACACATCTGTCTAGAGGACGCAACTCGACCTTTTTATCGCCCAAAGGGACAGCTAGGAATATCGTATACACAGAAGTATTCGAGTGAAGAGAAGATATTGCAACCTACACATGCGCCTCCGTTCCCTAGAGGGAAAGGACTAGTTTGGGATTAGTCGTTGCCTACTAGGGGCACTTACATACCCAGGCAATGCCGGGCTATGCTGCTAGTTTTATATAAAAGAAATGTGACAGAGAGCTGTTTCAGGCAGAATTCTTCATGGAATGGACAAGATGTATTTATTATCATGGCCCCAGCACTATAAATGTTACTGTCTATCATATGAACCTCTCTTCTACCCAGTATCATTGCTAATTCAGAATAATATCTCCTGTCTTGAATAGATCATTTCTCCTTCAAATTTTGATGACCGTGTTTGTATGGCCAACATTCGAGATGGATCACCTTCTCTACCATGGAGAGGTCGTGCCTTTGAGGACGGAAGGGGACGGAATAGAGAATAGTGTTTGTTACATAATAATATAACTAAGGGTTACCATTGTGACTGGATCAGGAAATGGTAATGGAGGATGGGGTTGGTAGGTGAGAATTGCGATATAAACAATGTCTGTTTCTGTCTGTCTTTCTCTGTCTGTTTGTCTATTTTACACACACACAGACGCACAAATGCACACAGCCATACACACACACATACATAGTCACAAACAATGTGAAAACTTACCTGATCTAACATGGTCATGTGCTCCACCTCAGAATGAAAGTTGTTTTTTCTTTTTAACGCCAGGTGCAGGCAATTATTTCCTCCATGGTCGACGGCATTTACATTCGCGTCCCTGGCTATCAGCCGCTGCATTATTCCGAGGTGACCGTCCGAAACAGCTTCAAGCAATGGTGTCCTGTATTCTTTGTTCACAATTTCTAAATTCACTGAATCCTTTGTGGAGGTAAAAATGGAAAATGAAAATTTACATGAAAATCAGGGTTGATATCAATGTCATTACAGTTTTCTACTGGGTACTAGATCAAACTGATCAAATACATTTGATGTTTGTCAGTGAAATAAATCTTCCATAAGGACCTTCTATAACCTGATACATGTGTGTGTTAGAGACATGATAAACATATTAAGATGTCCTACATTTGCCCCTCACTATAGTAAGTTGTAGGGCAACAGAACTAAAGTAAACACATGATTAGCAGATCAAGTCAAGTAAAGAAGAATTATAATTCCTAATGTTTACTTTTGACGTTGCTACATTAATAAGGTGTTCATAAAACTGCTGAGCCGGTTAGCGTCCACATGCATAAAACTAATGCGCACGCACGCACACACACACATAAACATCAGTGTTACATATATAAATACATATAATGAATTGGGGAAACGGAGTTCACGAGAATATGCATCACAACGACCGTTTCGACCCATCTTGCATCGGTCGCTTGCGGGTGGGCTACTATACATGTTGTGTTGCAACCTCCAGTGCAGATGCATCTCATCGGGTGCCTTGTTTTAATGTAAAGATACCTCACTAAATATATTCAGTTTCACTTGACATGTTGTTGCTAGGAGCTTCTTGGATAACAACATGAGAGACAACAGCCTTCTGGCAACAACAACATTCCAAGCGAAACCTTATATATTTACAGAGGTATCTTCTTTAAAACAAGACACCCGATGACATGCATCTGCAACGGAGGATGTACAACAACCAGTTATACAATATCCTACCTGCAAGGGCCCGATGCAAGATGGATTGAAACAATCGTTGCGATGAATGAAAATTCTCGTTAACTCCATTTTCTGCTTCCCTCAGTCATTATAAACTGAACGAACACTGCAGAATACATGAGGTAGATCCAGTGTCACTTATAGCTCAACTGTGGATGACATGAGGTAACCGAATCAGCGAAAGAGCTTTAAGCGGCATACTTCTAAATGTATACACAAATTCCAAATAATTACAAATACACACACACACACACACACACACACACACACATACAGGGAGGATGATGCCTTGCACGGAAAGAATTACAGAGGTATCACACTATTAGATGAAGCAATGAAAATTATGAGGGTCACAGACAAAATAATTAGGACGTGTGTTAGACCAGAAGAAGTGCAATTTGGTTTTGTGCCAGAGCGAAGCACCTCTGATGCTATATTCCTGGTAAGGCAGCTGCAGGAGAAGTACCTAGCCAAAGATAAACCCTTGTACTGGACCTTTGTTAAACACGGAGAAAGGCTTTGACAGGATTCCTCGATCCCTTATTTGCTGGTCACTGCAAAAGCTAGGGATGGACGAATGGTTGGTGAGAGCGTTACAAGTCATGTACAGGGATGCTGTCAGTAAGGTGAGGTTTGGCATCGTGTGTAGCAATCAATTAGGGTACAAGTAGGGGTTCATCATGGATTAGTCCTCAGCGCCTTCCTGTTTATCAGAGTCCTCCAGGCAATAACAGAGGGATTTAAGATGACCGCTTCTAGGAGATCCCCAATGCTGATGACCTTGTTATCATAGCCGAATAACTTTCAGAACTAGGTAAATTTTAGGTATATCAGTAAGGACTAGAATCAACGAGCCTTAAACTTCATCTAAAAAAAGCAATCTTAGTAAGTAGGAAAGCGGACAATTCACAAATCTCCTCAGGAAGATGGCACTGTTTGATCTGTAGAAAAAGCGTAGGTAGGAAGTTCATAAGATGTGCCCAGTGTAAGGTATGGACACATAAGTGTTGCAGCAATATCAGAGGAAGGTTAACGGGGATAATAGTTTTTCTGTGTGGAAGGTGCACAAGTACAATAAACAGCACAAATGTAGAGAAAATAGAGCCCATCAATTGCCAGGTAGGTAAGCTACTGTGAGTTGATAGTTTCCGCTATCTAGGTGGCCAAGTCAGGAGTGAGGTTTGTTCTTCCTTGAGTGTAGCTGCAAGAATAAGAACAAGACGTGCAAAGTTCAGAGTAATCTTAACTCTAATGGTAACAAAGAGCGTCTCCCTGAGATTGAAAGGCAGATGTTATGATGCCTGTGTGTAAACAACTATGTTACATGTCAGTGAAACATGGGATGTGACCTCTCTGAGGACTTCCATAGGCTTGAAAGAAATGAAGCCAGTAGGCCTCGCTGGATGTACAATCTCAGTGTGCATGTACGACAGAGTATAGGAGTCTTGAGAGAAAAGCTGAGCATTGAAGACATCAAATAGGGTGTGCAAGAGAGACGTCTGCGTTGGTATGGTCTTGCGATGTGTATGGACATGGACAGCTGTGTCAAAAAGTGCCGATCTCTAACTGTGGAAGGATCCTTTGGAAGACGGAGACCCAAGAAGACTTTCGATGAGTTGATGAAGAATGATCTCCAACCGTTGGACATCATAGAGGAGATGACAAGTGACCGAGAGCCCTGGTGATATTCTCTGCGGGAGAGGACATGTCAGGCCAAGTGACGATAAGGATGTGGTCGTGCCAGTGTCCTATAAGTGGCAGCCGTGCATCATAGCCGTGGCTGTTCGCTTCCGGTGCCATGTCAATGACACCTGGGTATCATAGTTGTGGTCACCGATGGTGCCATGTAAATTGGCACCTGGGAATTATCGTCGTTGGTGGTGCCATTTAAATGGCAACCATCCGTGAATCGTAGTCGTGGCCATTGTCGGTGTCATGCAAGTGGCACCCGTGTCGGTGGCATGTGAAACGCCAATTACACACCAGGGGTGGTTGGCATTAGGAAGGACATCAAGCTGTAGAAACTATGCCAAATCAGACAGGAACGTGGGGCAGCTCACCGACTCATAATCTCCTGTCAAACCAGCCGACACATGCCAGTATGGTGAGTGGATGTTAAATGATGATAATGATGGTGATGATGATGATGATGATGATGATGGTGATAACGCACAAATAGAGACATAGACATACACAAA
>NC_043025.1:290637-292280 GCF_006345805.1 Octopus sinensis
CACATCATCATCATCATCATCATCATTATTATCAACATCTTCATCATCGTCGTTATCATCATCATCATCATGGTCGTCATCATCATCATTATCATCATCATCATCATAATCATCATCATCACCATCACCATCGTCATCTTCATCATCGTCGTTATCATCAACATCATGATCATGATCATCATAATCATCATCATCATCATCATCAACACCATCACCATCATCAGCTTCATCATCGTGGTTATCATCGTCATCATCATAATCATCATCATCATCGTCGTCATCATCATCATTCATCGCCACTATAATTATAATCATCATCATCGGCATAATCACAGTCATCATCATCATCGTCGTTATCATCATCAGCAGCAGCAGCATCATCATCACCATCATCATCACCATCATCATCATCATCATCATCATCACCATCATCGCCTCCATCATCATCATCATCATAATCAACAACACCATCATCATGATCGACATCATCAATACCGTCATCGTCATCATCATCGCCGTTGTCATCATCATCATGGGGATTGTTATGATTGAATAATGACTAATGACTTGGATCGATGACTAAAGAGAAGCTTGTTGTTGTTGTTGTTGTTGTTTGTAGTCTGCTGTTGTGCTGTTGTCCCACTGCCCTTTTCTATGGCATCTTTGGATATTGAACCTGTGTCTGCAATTGCAACAAATTTACAAACAAAAACACATCTGCAGATTTTACTTGATTCTCAACTTACCTCCACACAGCCAAATGCAAAGCTGAACGACCCCATCTGTCTTTCGCTTCTAACTCCGCACCAGCTTTTAGCAATACTTCGATGATTCTTCTATCGGCGCCCTTATAGCAGGCCCACATTAAAGGAGTTATTCCAGATCCATCAAAAGGTTTATTAATCTGTAATGAAGAAAGTGAGGACATGTGAAATAGAGAAATTCCATTTTCTCTCTCTCTCTCTCTCTTTTCTCTCTTTGTCTCTCACTCTCTTTCTCGTTTTCTTTCCTCTTTCTCTCCTTCTTTCTCTCTCTATCTCCCTCTTCCATTCCTATCCTTCTCTTTCTTTTCTCACTTTCTCTCTCTTTACCCTTTTTCTCTCTCTCTTTCTTTCTTTCTCCTCTCTCCGTGTCTCATTTACTCTCTCTCTCTCTTTTTCTCTCTTTGTCTCTCACTCTCTTTCTCGTTTTCTTTCCTCTTTCTCTCCTTCTTTCTCTCTCTATCTTCCTCTTTCATTCCTATACTTCTCTTTCTTTCTTTCTTTTCTCACTTTCTCTCTCTTTCCCCTTTTTCTCTCTCTCTTTTTTCTCCTCTCTCCGTGTCTCTTTTACTCTCTCTCACTTTTTACTCTCTTTGTCTCTCACTCTCTTTCTCGTTTTCTTTCCTCTTTCTCTCCTTCTTTCTCTCTCTATCTCTCTCTTTCATTTCTTTCATTCTCTTTCTTTTCTCACTTTCTCTCTCTTTCCCCTTTCCTTCTCTCTCTTTCTTTCTCTTTCTCTCTCCGTATCTCTTTTACTCTCTCTCTCTTTCTTTTCTCTCATTTCCCATTTTCCTTTCCTCTCTTTTTCTTTTTTCTCTTATCTTTCTCTTTCTCTATTTTTCAAGTTCTCTTTCCTCTCCGTATCTCTCTCTCTTTCATTTC
>NC_043025.1:292380-307380 GCF_006345805.1 Octopus sinensis
GTCATAATTGGAGCTACATGTTGGGGTCGCCAGGGACTTGGCTCTTTCTATTTCCAACAACGGAAGAAGAAGGCAGACACCAGGGAGAGGTGGGTTATGACTCAGAAAGCATTGTGGTACCAGGAGGAAGATACAAGGAAATCAATAGCTGTGGAGTTGGTATCTCTGAGTGCATGAACTAAATTAGGATCTCCTAAGAGGAAGCTCTCATGGACTGACCTATGGAGGCTGGAACCTTGTACATCTCCTTCCTGCATGGAGCGGTGTATGACACACTCCGATGCCAACAAACCTACACAGATAATGTTTGAGGGAAGACCAGCTGTGTAGACTTTGTAGGAAAGGGGTTCTCTGCACACATCTTGGCAGGGTGCAGAATAACACTTTCTCAAAGCAGATACAAATACTTGCTCACACCCTGGAGCAGTAAAGGTGTAAGAAAAATCATCACCAAGGGAATATAAAACGCCGCAATTAAGTCGTGGGAAGAGGAGAGAGAAGCAGTAAAGCTAGCAAAAGCAATACACATCTTGCTGCAAGGGTCTCAACAATGGGATATGAGGTAGACTTAGGAAGAGATTGCAGTCTCCCCGGATATCCATAACAACCCTGAGGCCTGATGTGGTCCTGTGGCCTGAAAAGGCTCAGAAAATTATCATAATTGAATGAACAGTCACGTGGGGTGGGGAGCGGGTTGTAACGAGGCCCATGAACGGAAGTGTGACAGATATAAGAGATTTCTGCAGGCTCCATTCACTTTGGTGAATAGATAAAAACATCCTACAGGTGTTATAACTCGTATATATATATATATGTGTGTGTGGTGTTTGTGTGTGTGTGTATGTGTATGCATGTGTATCTATGCAAGTGGGGTCCCCTAACTGCTAATTGATAACGGGTGTCGGTGTATTAGCATCCTGTTACTTTGGCCTGAAGCAAAAGAGATCTATAGGTTGGTGCTAATTAGAACAGAAAGGTACCACACATAAAAGACAAAATCGAGGCGGAGGAGCCCCAGCATGGCCGTATTCTCATGACTGAAACAAGAAGAGAGAGAAAAGAAAAGGAAAGAGAAAAAAAGAAGAGAGAAGAATAGAAAATAGAAGAAAGAAAAGGAAAATTGAGAGAGAATTATAGAGAAGACAAAAAGAGAAACGAAACAGAGTAAGAGAGAGTGAAAAAAGGAGAGAAAAGATTAAGAGAAAGAGATTGAAAAAAGAAAAGGAGAGAGAAAAGAAAGAGAGAGAAATGAAAGAGTGAGAGAGAGGAAGAAGGATAAAAAGAAAACGAGAGGGAGAAAGAAGGGTAAAAAAGTGAGAGAGCGAGAAGAGAAGGAGAGAGAGAAAAAGAAACGAGAGGAAGAAAGAGAGAAATGAAAGAGTGAGAGAGAGGAACAAGGATAAAAAGAAAACGAGAGGGAGAAAAAAGGAGAAAAAAGCGAGAGAGCGAGAAAAGAAAGAGAGAGAAAAAGAAACGAGAGGAAGAAAGAGAGAAATGAAAGAGTGAGAGAGAGGAAAAAGGATAAAAAGAAAACGCGAGGAGAAAGAAGGAGAAAAAAGCGAGAGGCGAGAGAAAAGAAAGAGAGAGAGAAAAAGAAACGAGAGAAAGAAAGAGAGAAATGAAAGAGTGAGAGAGAGGAAGAATAATAAAAAGAAAACGAGAGGGAGAAGGAAGGAGAAAAAAGTGAGAGCGAGAAAAGAAAGAGAGAGAGAAAAAGAAACGAGAGAAAGAAAGAGAGAAATGAAAGAGTGAGAGAGAGGAAGAATAATAAAAAGAAAGCGAGAGGGAGAAGGGTGGAGAAAAAAGTGAGAGAGCGAGAAAGGAAAGAGAGAGAAAAAGAAACGAGAGGAAGAAAGAGAGAAATGAAAGAGTGAGAGAGAGGAACAAGGATAAAAAGAAAAAGAGAGGGAGAAGGAAGGAGAAAAAAGTGAAAGAGCGAGAAAAGAAAGAAAGAGAGGAAGAAACGAGAGGAAGAAAGAGAAATGAAAGAGTGAGAAAGAGGAAGAAAGATAAGAAGAAAACGAGAGGGAGAAGGGAGGAGAAAAAAGTGAGAGAGCGAGGAAGGAAAGAGAGAGAAAAAGAAACGAGGGGAAGAAAAGAGAGAGGAACAAGGATAAAAAGAAAACGAGAGGGAGAAAGAAGGAGAAAAAAGTGAAAGAGCGAGAAAGAAAGAAAGAGAGAAAGAAACGAGAGGAAGAAAGAGAAATGAAAGAGTGAGAGAGAGGAAGAAAGATAAAAAGAAAACGAGAGGGAGAAGGGAGGAGAAAAAAGTGAGAGAGCGAGAAAGGAAAGAGAGGGAAAAAGAAACGAGAGGAAGAAAGAGAAATGAAAGAGTGAGAGAGAGGAAGAAAGATAAAAAGAAAACGAGAGGGAGAAGGAAGGAGTAAAAAGTGAAAGAGCGAGAAAAGAAAGAAAGAGAGGAAGAGAGAGAAATGAAAGAGTGAGAGAGAGGAAGAAAGATAAAAAGAAAACGAGAGGGAGAAGGAAGGAGAAAAAAGTGAGAGAGCGAGAAAGGAAAGAGAGAGAAAAAGAAACGAGAGGAAGAAAGAGAGAAATGAAAGAGTGAGAGAGAGGAACAAGGATAAAAAGAAAAAGAGAGGGAGAAGGAAGGAGAAAAAAGTGAAAGAGCGAGAAAAGAAAGAAAGAGAGGAAGAACCGAGAGGAAGAAAGAGAAATGAAAGAGTGAGAGAGAGGAAGAAAGATAAAAAGAAAACGAGAGGGAGAAAGAAGGAGAAAAAAGTGAGAGAGCGAGAAAGGAAAGAGAGAGAAAAAGAAACGAGAGGAAGAAAGAGAGAAATGAAAGAGTGAGAGAGAGGAAGAAAGATAAAAAGAAAACGAGAGGGAGAAGGAAGGAGTAAAAAGTGAAAGAGCGAGAAAAGAAAGAAAGAGAGGAAGAAAGAGAAATGAAAGAGTGAGAAAGAGGAAGAAAGATAAGAAGAAAACGAGAGGGAGAGGGAGAAGGGAGGAGAAAAAAGTGAGAGAGCGAGGAAGGAAAGAAAGAGAGAAAAAGAAACGAGAGGAAGAAAGAGAGAAATGAAAGAGTGAGAGAGAGGAAGAAGGATAAAAAGAAAACGAGAGGGAGAAAGAAGGAGAAAAAAGTGAGAGAGCGAGAAAGGAAAGAGAGAGAAAAAGAAACGAGAGGAAGAAAGAGAGAAATGAAAGAGTGAGAGAGAGGAAGAAGGATAAAAAGAAAACGAGAGGGAGAAGGAAGGAGAAAAAAGTGAAAGAGCGAGAAAAGAAAGAAAGAGAGAAAGAAACGAGAGGAAGAAAGAGAAATGAAAGAGTGAGAGAGAGGAAGAAAGATAAAAAGAAAAGAAGGAAGAGGGAGAGAGAGGAAGACGAGAGGAAGAGGATGAGAAAAAGGGAGAAGGGAGGAGAAAAAAGTGAGAGAGCGAAAGAAAAGGAAAGAGAGAGAAAGAAAAAGAGAGGAAAAGAAAAGAGAGGAGAGAAATGAAAGAGTGAGAGAGAGGAACAAGGATAAAAAGAAAAAGAGAGGGAGAAGGAAGGAGAAAAAAGTGAAAGAGCGAGAAAAGAAAGAAAGAGAGAAAGAAACGCGAGGAAGAAGAGAGAAATGAAAGAGTGAGAGAGAGGAAGAAAGATAAAAAGAAAACGAGAGGGAGAAGGGAGGAGAAAAAAGTGAGAGAGCGAGAAAGGAAAGAGAGAGAGGAAGAAAGAGTGAGAGAGAGGAACAAGGATAAAAAGAAAACGAGAGGGAGAAAGAGGAGAAAAAAGTGAAAGAGCGAGAAAGGAAAGAGAGAGAAAAAGAAACGAGAGGAAGAAAGAGAGAAATGAAAGAGCGAGAGAGAGGAACAAGGATAAAAAGAAAACGAGAGGGAGAAAGAAGGGGAAAAAAGTGAAAGAGCGAGAAAGAAAGAAAGAGAGAAAGAAACGAAAGGAAGAAAGAGAAATGGAAGATTGAGAGAGAGGAAGAAAGATAAAAAGAGAACGAGAGGGAGAAGGGAGAAGAAAAAAGTGAGAGAGAGAGAAAAAGAAACGAGAGGAAGAAAGAGAGAGATGAAAGAGTGAGAGAGAGGAACAAGGATAAAAAGAAAACGAGAAGGAGAAAGAAGGAGAAAAAAGCGAGAGTGCAAGAAAATAAAGAGAGAGAAAAAGAAATGAGAGGAAGTAAGAGAAGAAGAAAGGGAGAGAGAATGAGGAAATGAGAGAGAAAGAGAGAACAGACAAAGAAAATGAGCGAAAGAGAGAAAAAAGATAGAGAGTGAGAGAAAGGAAACAGAGAGAGAAAGAGAAAAAAGGAAAAGATAAGGAATGATAGAGAGAAGGAAAACCAGAAAATAAAAAGAGAGAGAAAAGAATCAGAGAGGGAGAGAACGAGAATAGAAAAAGAGAAAGAGGGAGAGGAAGAGAGAAAGATGGAAGATAAGAGAAGAAAAAGGTACTGAGAGAAATAAAGAGAGAATAAGGGAGAGAGACAGAGGAAGAAAGAGGAAAAACAAAGACTGAAAGAGAGAGAATTGAGAAAGAGAGGGATAAAAGAGACGAAAAAGGGATAAAGAGAATGAGAGAAAAGAAAGAGGGAGATAGAGAGAAAAGAAAGGGAGAAGGCAAGAGAGGAGAGAAAAGAAAAAAGTAAGTCCCTTAAAGGGAGAAAAGGAAAAGAGGGAAAGAAGAGGGAAAGGAAAGGACAAAGAGACAGAAAGAAAGAGAGGGAGAGGGAGGAAGAGAGAAAAGGAAAGTGAGAGAGTGAGAGGAAGAGAGAAGAGAAAAATTGCCAGAGAAAAGTGATAACAGAGAGAAAGAGGAAGAGAGGAAAGAAAGAGAGATAAAAGGAAGCGAATAAGGGGAGAGAAAGAGGGAAAAGAAAAGGAGAGAGATAAAGAAGAGAGAATAGAAAAAGAGAGAAAAGTAAAGCAGGAGAGAAAGGTAAAAGAGCGGGAGAGAATGAGAGAAGAGAAAAAGAGATAGGGAGAAAGAAAGAGGGAAAGGGGTCAAAAGAAAGTGACAGATAAGAATAGGAGAGGGAGAGAAAGAGAAAAGAGACAGAGAGGGAAAGAGGGTAATATAGGAGTGAAAAGAGAGTGGGAAAGAAAGAGAGAGGAAGACAGATTGAAAAGAGAGAGAGAGGAAGGAAAGAGTGAGAAAAAAGTGTAAGAGACATAGAGAGAAAGATAGAAAAGAAAATGTGAGAGAAGGAATGAAGAAGAAAGAGAGAGTAAAGGAAAAGAGAAAGGGCATCAAAGAAAGAGAGACAAGTTAAAGAGAAAGAGAGACGAAAGAGGAAAAGGTTGGGTGAAAGAGAGAAAAGGAAAATTGAAGGAGACAGAAAGAGAAAGAAAGAGAAAAAAGTAAGAGAAGAGATAAAGAAAGAGAAATGGAAAAAGACAGAACGAGAAAGAAAAAGAGAGAAAGAGAGAAAAGTAAATGAAAAAGAGGGAGAAAAGATGAGAGAGAGAGAGAAGAGAGGGAAAAAGGGAAAGAGAGAGCGAGAAAGAGAAAGAAAGAAAGAGAGAGAAGAAAAGGGAAAGAGACAGCATGTAAGAATAGAAAGAGAAAGAAATGAAAGAGAGAGAGATACGGAGAGAGAAAGAGAGAACTTGAAAAATAGAGAAAGAGAAAGATAAGAGAAAAAAGAAAAAGAGAAAGAGGAAGGAAATGTGAGAGAGAAAGAGAGGAAAGGAAAATGGGAAAAGAGAGAAAAGAAAGAGAGAGAGAGTAAAAGAGATACGGAGAGAGAAAGAGAAAGAAAGAGAGAGAAGGAAAGGGGAAAGAGAGAGAAAGTGAGAAAAGAAAGAGAATGAAAGAAATGAAAGAGAGAGATAGAGAGAGAAAGAAGGAGAGAAAGAGGAAAGAAAACGAGAAAGAGAGTGAGAGACAAAGAGAGTAAAAAGTGAGAGAGAGTAAAAGAGACACGGAGAGAGGAGAAAAAAGAGAGAGAGAAAAAGGGGAAAGAGAGAGAAAGTGAGAAAAGAAAGAGAAGTATAGGAATGAAAGAGGAAGATAGAGAGAGAAAGAAGGAGAGAAAGAGAGTGAGAGACAAAGAGAGAAAAGAGAGAGAGAGTAAATGAGACACGGAGAGAGGAGAAAGAAAGAAAGAGAGAGAGAAAAAGGGTAAAGAGAGAGAAAGTGAGAAAAGAAAGAGAAGGATAGGAATGGAAGAGGGAGATAGAGAGAGAAAGAAGGAGAGAAAGAGGAAAGAAAACGAGAAAGAGAGAGAGAGAAAGAGAGAAAAAGAGAGAGAGAGAGAGAGAGTAAAAGAGACACGGAGAGAGGAGAAAGAAAGAGAGAGAGAAAAAGGGTAAAGAGAGAGAAAGTGAGAAAAGAAAGAGAAGGATAGGAATGGAAGAGGGAGATAGAGAGAGAAAGAAGGAGAGAAAGAGAGTGAGAGACAAAGAGAGAAAAGAGAGAGAGAGAGAGAGAGAAAATGGAATTTCTCTATTTCACATGTCCTCACTTTCTTCATTACAGATTAATAAACCTATTTATGGAGATGGAACAACTCCTTTAATGTTGGCCTGTGAAGAGGGCGCCGATAGAAGAATCATCGACATTTTGATAAAAGCTGGTGCGAAGTTAGGAGCGAAAGACAACTGGTTTGGTTGTACAGCTTTGCATTTGGCTGTTAAGGGGTAAGTTGAGAATCAAGTAAAATCTGCAGATGTGTTTTTGTTTGTAAATTTGTTGCAATTGCAGACACAGGTTCAATATCCAAACAGGCCAGAGTTGTGGGACAACATCACAACAGCAGACTAGCAAACAACAACAACAACAACAACAACAAGCTTCTCTTTAGTCATCGATCCAAGTCATTAGTCATTATTCAATCATAACAATCCCCATGATGAGGATGATAACGGCGATGATGATGACGATGACGGTATTGATGATGTCGATCATCATGATGGTGTTGTTGATTATGATGATGATGATGATGATGGAGGCGATGATGGTGATGATGATGATGATGATGATGGTGATAATGATAATGATGATGATGATGATAACGACGATGATGATGATGACGATGATGATGATGACTGTGATTATGCCGATGATGATGATTATAATTATAGTGGCGATGAATGATGATGATGACGACGATGATGATGATGATTATGATGATGACGATGATAACCACGATGATGAAGCTGATGATGGTGATGGTGTTGATGATGATGATGATGATGATTATGATGTTGATGATAACCACGATGATGAAGCTGATGATGGTGATGGTGTTGATTATGATGATGATGATCATCATGTTGATGATAACGACGATGATGAAGATGACGATGGTGATGGTGATGATAATGATTATGATGATGATGACGATAATGATGATGACGACGACCATGATGATGATGATGATAACGACGATGATGAAGATGATGAAGATGTTGATAATAATGATGATGATGATGATGATGATGATGTGGATGATGATGATGATGATGATGACGACAATGATTATTATGATGATTATCGTGATGATGACGACGATGATGATGATTATGATGTAATTATTATGATGATAATGATGTTATTATGATGATGATGATGATAATGATGATGATGATGATATTGATGAGGTTGATCTTGCTGTTGATGATGATGATAGATGCGATGATGATGATGATGACGATGATGATGACGATGATGATGATGGTGATGATGATGATGATGATGATGATAATGATGATGATGATGATATTAATGAGGTTGATCTTGCTGTTGATGATGGTGTTGATGATGATGATGATGATTATGATTATAGTGGTAATGAATGATGATAATATTGATTATGATGATATTGGAGATGTCGAAGATGATAATGATGATGAGGGTGATGATGATGAAGGCTCTGATGATGATGATGATGATGATGATTTTGTCAATGATGGAGGTGGTGGCAATGATGATGATGGTAATGATGTTGATGAACACGATATTGATGATAATAGTGCAGGTGATAATGATGATGATGATGATGACGATAATGTTTCGTCTCAAAGCCAAAATATTTTCATATTTAATGTAAATTAGTCAATGTTTCTATCTTTTACTCTCAGGAATCACCTTCATGCAGTGGAGATCTTACTATCTCGGGGTTGTGACGTAAGTATCTTATTTATATCCTTTCGTATGTTCTACTGAAGACGAAAGAATCTATTATGAGATTAATTTCGAAATTGATTCAATATAGAAATAACGAACTTTTTAAAAAACATTCTATCGGCCGGCTTCTCCCAGTTTCAGTTCTTCGTGTTTTTTTTCTGTAGCGAGTAAATAATATGTGGAAATTGACGATTTAAAAGTCTCTTATCAGCAAATTGTCATTGAAATACTTTTCTTTAGCCCTTATTTATAAGTTGTTTATAATTTAACAGTAAAGTTATTTTAATATGCTGCCACATTTTTTGATGGAATATTTTTCTGTAAAAAAAACTTCATCCTATATTAGTATGTATATATATATATGACCAGATCTGTGGCTGGTGCAAAGTCCCCTTAAGACCCAAAATAACATGGTGGTGGAACAATATTGTTGATAGGGCTATTAGACAAAAGAAACAGGCTTGGAAGGCCTGGAAGAACGGTGGTAGCAGGGAAGTGTATCAGACTGCCAGAAGGGAAGCTAGGAGACAGGTCTATCTAGCCAGAGGGGAAGCAGATAAAAGAAAATTTGCCAATGTCCTGCGCCGTGAGGATGAAAGACTTGAGGTATTTCGTGTTGCAAGACAGTGTGTGAGAGAGAATCGAGATGTGGTTGGAGAGAAATGTGTTCGCATGGAGGATGGTTCACTTGCGTTAAATGAGGATGCAAAGAGAGAAGCTTGGAGACGCCACTATGAAAGGTTGCTGAATGAGGAAAATGAATGGGATAAAGAGAGTCTGCCGAATGTTGACCCAACAGAGGGACCAGCTATCCGAGTTGATAGTTCCGTGGTAGCTAAGGCAATTAGAAGCATGAAGACAGGAAAGCCCCAGGCCCATCAGGAATTACTGCAGAGATGCTCAAAATATCTGGTAGTGTCGGCTATAGCATAGTCACCCGTATAGTTAACCAGGTGATACACGAAGGAGTCATACCCAATGACTGGTGTAGCAGCATAATAGTCAACTGCTACAAAGGTAAAGGCGATGCCCTAGATACAAATAACTACAGGGGCATCAAGCTGTTGGATCAGGTAATGAAGGTTACGGAGAGGGTTATAGCCCAGTTAATTAGAGAGAGAGTTAGCTTAGATGATATGCAGTTTGGGTTCGTGCCAGGGAAAAGTACTACTGATGCTATATTCCTGGTAAGACAGCTGCAGGAGAAATACCTAGCCAAAGGTAAGCCCTTGTACCTGGCTTTTGTTGACTTAGAGAAAGCCTTTGACAGGGTCCCCCGATCCCTTATCTGGTGGTCAATGAGGAAACTAGGGATAGATGAATGGTTAGTGAGAGCTGTGCGAGCCATGTACAGAGACGCAGCTAGTAAGGTGAGGGTTGGCAACGAGTACAGTGAAGAATTCCGGGTAGAGGTTGGGGTCCACCAAGGTTCAGTCCTCAGCCCCCTCCTATTTATCATAGTCCTCCAGGCAATAACGGAAGAATTTAAGACAGGATGCCCCTGGGAGCTCCTATATGCTGATGACCTTGCTCTAATTGCTGAGTCACTATCAGAACTGGAGGAGAAGTTTCAGGTGTGGAAACAAGGATTAGAATCGAAGGGCCTTAGAATCAACCTAGCCAAAACCAAAGTCCTAATAAGTAGGAAGGTGGACCAACCACAAACGACTTCAGGTAGATGGCCCTGCTCGATCTGTAAAAAAGGTGTAGGTAGAAACTCTATAAGGTGCACCAAGTGTAAGCTATGGACACATAAGAGGTGCAGCAATGTCAAAGGAAGGCTAACTAAGAAAATAGTTTTTGCCTGTGGCAGATGCTCAGGAGAAATAAACACTGGAAATGTGCAGAGTCCAACTTCTACCACGTTCCAGGGAGACAAACTAGAAGTAGTTGATAGCTTCCGCTACCTAGGAGACCAAGTCAGTAGCGGGGGTGGGTGTGCTGAAAGTGTAACTGCTAGAGTAAGAATAGCCTGGGCAAAGTTTAGAGAGCTCTTACCCCTGCTGGTGACAAAAGGTCTCTCGCTAAGAGTAAAAGGCAGACTATATGATGCGTGTGTACGTACAGCCATGCTACATGGTAGTGAAACATGGGCCGTGACAGCTGAGGATATGCGTAAGCTTGCAAGAAATGAAGCCAGTATGCTCCGATGGATGTGTAATGTCAGTGTTCATAATCGTCAGAGTGTAAGTACTTTGAGAGAAAAGTTGAACCTAAGAAGTGTCAGTTGTGGTGTGCAAGAGAGACGGCTGCGCTGGTATGGTCATGTGACGAGAATGGCTGAAGATAGTTGTGTGCAAAAGTGCTACAACCTAGCAGTTGAGGGAACCTGTGGAAGAGGTAGACCCAGGAAAACCTGGGACGAGGTGGTGAAGCACGACCTTCGAACTTTAGGTCTCACTAAGGAAATGACTGAAGACCGAGTCCTATGGAAGTGTGCTGTGCATGAGAGGACCCGGCAGGACTAGTCAGGCCATATCCCGTGGCCCCTACCTGGGACGTAGTCGATCCACCTGTGCATACCTTCCTTCTTGTGACACTTGTGAAGACCGGCTGAGGCAAGTGAAAATCAATCAAAATAGATGAACATCAATGGAATTTGTATCTTTGTGGTACCAGTGCCTGTGGCACACAAGAAAACCATCCGAACGTGGCCGTAGCCAGTACCGCATCGACTGGCCTCCGTGCTGTGGGAACATGGTGGCACATAAAAACACCATCCGAAGACCCGGCAAGACTAGTCAGGTCATAACCCGTGGGCCCTACCTGGGACGTAGTCAGTCCACCTGTACATACCTTCCGACTTGTGAAGACCTGTTGAGGCAAGTGAAAATCAAATCAAATCAAAACAAATCAAAATAGATGAACATCAATGGAATTTGTATCCTTGTGGTACCAGTGCCGGTGGCACACAAGAATCCATCCGAACGTGGCCGTAGTCAGTACCGCTTGTGGTACCAGTGCCAGTGGCACACAAGAATCCATCCGAACGTGGCCGTAGTCAGTACCGCTTGTGGTACCAGTGCCGGTGGCACACAAGAATCCATCCGAACGTGGCCGTAGTCAGTACGCCTTGTGGTACCAGTGCCGGTGGCACACAAGAATCCATCCGAACGTGGCCGTAGTCAGTACCGCATCACTGGCCATCGTGCTGTGGGCACATAACAAACACCATCCGGTCGTGGCCGTTCGCCAGCCTCATCTAGCACCTGTGTCGGTGGCACATAAAAACACCTTCCGAAGACCTGGCAAGACTAGTCAGGCCATAAACCATGGCCCCTACCTGGGACGTAGTCAGTTCACCTGTGCATACCTTCCTCCTTGTGATACTTGTGAAGGCCTGTTGAGGCAAGTGAAAATCAAAGGCCTGTTGAGGCAAGTGAAAATCAAAATCAAAATCAAAATCAAATCAAAACAAATCAAAATAGATGAACATCAATGGAATTTGTATCTTTGTGGTACCAGTGCCGGTGGCACACAAGAGAAAACCATCCGAAAGTGGCCGTAGCCAGTACCGCATCGACTGGCCTCCGTTCTGTGGGCACATGACAAACACCATCCGATCGTGGCCGTTCACCAGCCTCATCTAGCACCTGTGTGTCGGTGGCACATAAAAACACCATCCGAAGACCCGGCAAGACTAGTCAGGCCATAAACCATGGCCCCTACCTGGGACGTAGTCAGTCCACCTGTGCATACCTTCCTTCTTGTGACACTTGTGAAGACCTGTTGAGGCAAGTGAAAATCAAATCAAAACAAATCAAAATAGATGAACATCAATGGAATCTGTATCTTTGTGGTACCAGTGCCGGTGGCACACATGAGAACCATCCAGTGCCGGTGGCACACACTTTGTGGTACCAGTGCCGGTGGCACACATGAGAACCATCCGAACGTGGCCGTAGCCAGTTCCGCATCGACCGGCCTCCGTGCTGTGGGCACGTAACAAACACCATCCGATCATGGCCGTTCGCCAGCCTCATCTGGCACCTGTGTCGGTGGCACATAAAAACACCTTCCGAAGACCCGGCAAGACTAGTCAGTCCACCTGTGCATACCTTCCTTCCTTCTTGTGACACTTGTGAAGACCGGTTGAGGCAAGTGAAAATCAAATCAAATCAAATCAAATCAAATCAAAATAGACAAAATAGATGAACATCAATGGAATTTGTATCTTGTGGTACCAGTGCCTGTGGCACACAGAAATCCATCAGTGCCGTAGTCAGTGCGGTGGGCACATGACAAACACCATCCGATCGTGGCCGTTCGCCAGCCTCATCTAGCACCTGTGTCGGTGGCACATAAAAACACCATCCGAAGACCCGGCAAGACTAGTCAGGCCATAACCCATGGCCCCTACCTGGGACGTAGTCAGTCCACCTGTGCATACCTTCCTTCTTGTGACACTTGTGAAGACCTGTTGAGGCAAGTGAAAATCAAATCAATCAAATCAAAACAAATCAAAATAGATGAACATCATGGAATTTGTATCTTTGTGGTACCAGTGCCGGTGGCACGTGGCATATAAGAAAACCATCCGAACGTGGCCGTGGCCAGTACCGCATCGACTGGCCTCCGTGCTGTGGGCACGTAACAAGCACCATCCGATCGTGGCCGTTTGCCAGCCTCATCTGGCACCTGTGTCGGTGGCACATAAAAACACCATCCGAGCGTGGCCGTCTGCCAGCCTCGTCTGGCACCTGTGTCGGTGGCACATAAAAACACCATCCGAGCGTGGCCGTCTGCCAGCCTCGTCTGGCACCTGTGTCGGTGGCACATAAAAAACACCATCCGAGCGTGGCCGTCTGCCAGCCTCGTCTGGCACCTGTGTCGGTAGCACATAAAAAACACCATCCGAGCGTGGCCCTCGTCTGGCACCTGTGTCGGTAGCACATAAAAAACACCATCCGAGCGTGGCCGTTTGTCAGCCTCGTCTGGCACCTGTGTCGGTGGCACATAAAATCACCACTACACTCTCGGAGTGGTGTGTTTGGCGTTAGGAAGGGCATCCAGCTGTAGAAACACTGCCAGATCTGACTGGACTGGTGCAGCTTCGGGCTCCCCAGACCCCCGTTGAACCGTCCAACCCATGCTAGCATGGAAAGCGGACGTTAAATGATGATGATGATGATGATGATATTATATATATATATATAGCAAAAAAACTGTCTGATGAACGGCAACGAGAAACTTAGAGTAACAGATTTTGTTGAATTTTCTGCTGCTTTACATAAAGTATATATAATATATACATATTAGGATTCTATATTATATCTATATATATATATATATATATATATATAGATTATACGATATATTACATATATATTATACATTAAATATGTATGACAAGTATATATGAGTAGTACACACACACAACCACACCAAACACGCACATATATATATATATATATATATATATATATATATATATATATACTTCTTGAGCCCCCGTATTTTCCCCCATATCTTTCTGGTGTTTCCTACTTTTAATGATAATCATTGATTTTCGATGACGATTATGTTGAGAAAACGGAAGCATTGATAGTTTCAAACCAATCACACTCCAGACATAATTGTGATTAAGACATTGAAAGGGATGGATTTTCAGAAAATTTCATTAAGAAATATTTATATTAAAAAGCTTCATGAGGAACATGCAACAGCATATATATATATATATATATATATATATATATATATATAATATATATAATATATATATATATACAGGTACAGGGATGGCTGTGTGGTAAGTAGATTGCTTATAAACAACATGGTTCCGGGTTCAGTCCCTCTTAGTGGCACCTTGGGCAAGTGTCTTGTACTATAGCCTCGGGCCGACCAAAGCCTTGTGAGTGGATTTGGTAGACGGAAACTGGAAGAAGCCCGTTATATATATGTATATATATATGTGTGTTTGAGTGTGCGTCTTTGTTCCCCACCATCGCTTGACAACCGATGCTGGTGTGCTTACGCTCCCGTAACTTAGCGGTTCGGCAAAGAGATCGATAGAATGAGTACTAGACTTACAAATAATAAGTCCTGGTGGCAATTTCCTCGACTAAATGCGGTGCTCCAGCATGGCCACAGTCAAATGATGGAAACAAGCAAAAGAGTAAAAAAGATCTATTTACATACACACACACATGTGTGAGAGAGAGGCGCAGGTGTGGCTGTGTGGTAAGTAACTTGCTTACCAACCACATGGTTCCCGGTTCATTTTCACTGCATGGCACAATGTACAAGTGTCTTCTGCTATAGCCCCAGGCTGAGCAAACCTTGTGAGTGGATTTGGTAGATGGAGACTGAAAGAAGCTCGTCGTATGTATATATATATAAATATGTATAAATCTATATATGTGTGTGTGTGTGTGTGGTGTGTGTGTACATATATATATATGCATATGAGTTTGTGTATGTGTGTGTGTGTTATGTGTGTCTGTGTGTACGTGCGTGTGTTTGTGTGTCTGTGTTTGTCCCCAACATCGCTTGACAACCGATGCTGGTGTGTTTACGTCCCCGTAAACTAGCATTTCTGCAAAAGAAATGAATAAAATAAGTACTAGGCTTACTGGGGTCGATTTGCTCGACTAACGACAGTGCTCCAGCATGGCCACATTCACATGACTGAAACAAATGCAAGAATAAAAGAATAAATGTAACTATGAACATACACACACGCGAACACACACATACACACACACACACACACATTTTGCTGCTCTATGTGTTTATTCATTGAGTTATTCATCCTATATGCGTGTGTTTGTGTGTGTGTGTATAAATATATTTATATGCACATATGTATGTGTGTATACACGTGTGTGTATATACAATAGAAATCTCCATTACCTACTCCCCACCCCAATCATTCCACCTGTTTAATTAATTTCATTCCTTCTCTTCTCTTTTTCTGTGAGT